>NC_056742.1:40719574-40879574 GCF_019279795.1 Protopterus annectens | reverse complement strand
AGACAGCAGTTGCAGACCTTCTAGACAAAGCAGGACAACATGAATTGGTGTTGATAATGGGTATCTTGAATGCACATATCGGGACAGACAGAATAGGATATGAAGACTGTCTGGGTGCACATCGGTGGGGCAACAGGAATAAAGGAGGAGAAGCTGTTCTAGACTTCAGTCTGGCAAATGGCTTGATAGTAGCCAACACATGGTTAAGAAAGTGAGACAGTCACAAGATCACATACAACAGAAGTCAACATGCAACTCAGGTAGACTTCCTCCAAGTAAGGAGAAGGCACTGGGACAGAATCCATGATTGCAAAGTCATCCCCAGTGAAACAGTCAGCCCACTGCATAAACCACTAGTTGGCACAATCAGCTGCAAGCAGTGGTCAGAGAAGGCTCTAAGGTCAGCAGAGATCAGGCTGAAGACCTGGAAGTTGACTGGAGAGAAAGTACAACAGTTCAAGGAATTACTCAGGGCTCTAGCACCCCAAGAAGAGGAGGAAATAGGTGGAGTTGAAGAATAATGGCAGTGCCTAAAAACAGCATGTGTTAGGACTACAGAAAAGATATGTGGCCGAGCCAGGTATGGAAATGAGATACATAAGGAAAGCTGGTGGTGGAATGCAGAAGTCCAGGAATTCATCAAAGGAAAAAAGGAGTGCAGGAAGAAGTGGGAAATAGAAAAGACTGACCAGGCTAGGAAGGACTACTGGTTGACTAACAATGAAGCTAAGAAAGAAGTTGCAATAGCAAAGAATAGGGCATCGGTGGCACTGTACCAACTTCTGGGAAGTGACTCAGTAAGGGGCACAAATAAACTAAATCAGGTTGCAAGGCAAAGACAGAAAGATAAAGAAGCTAGTCAGACACCCTTCATAAGGGATGCCAGCAACAACCTGCTCACCAGAGGACATCAAAGGCAGATGAAAGGAGTATTTCCAGCAGCTTCTGAATAAAGAAAACCCCACAGAAGCTGTACTCTCCCAGAAACAGCCTATGATGAGAGAAGAAGAGGAGCCCACCCTAGAAGAAGTAAGAACAGCACTAAGGAAGATGAAGTCAGGGAAAGCAGCAGGCTCAGATGAGGTCACAGCAGATATGATAAAGATGCTGGGTGAGATAGGGGAGAAATGGCTCCTAAGGATACTAATAGCAGTGTGGAGAGAAAGGTGTATCCCAGATGACTGGAGAATAAGCATACTTGTACCAGTGTACAAGAACAAAGGGGACATCCACAACCGTGGGCTGCAAAGAGGTATCAAACTATCACATTGTATGAAAGTTCTGGAGAGGGTGATTGATAAACAGATACGTAGAGTAGTAGAATGTAAGATGGGCAGTTTGGATTCAAATCAGGATGCAGCACAATTGACCCGATGTTTCCATTGAGACAGATACTTGAGAAGAAGCTAGAGATGAGGAGAGGGTCCAACTGGGCATTCCTAGACTTAGAGAAAGAATATGACATTGATAGAATTAGTGTAGGCTATGTACTATGTACAAGGACCCAGTTACTCAAGTACAAACAGTGTTTGGCCTCACAGAGTGGTTCCCAGTCAGTATGAGTGTACATCAGGGTTCAGCTCTGAGCCCACTGCTGTTCATACTGATGATGGACTACATTAGCAAACAGGTTGGAGGGGACGGATCAACAAAGCTGCTGTATGCAGACAATGTGGCAGTACAGGCAGAATCTGAGCTAGAATTTCAGCAAAGGATAGGAGAATGGAATGCAAATCTGAATGCACATGGGATGAAACTAAGCACAGATAAGATGGTGGTAATGGCAGCAAATTGGGGAAATCAGAAGAAGCTGAAAATAGAGATCGAAGGGAAGATAGTGGAGCAGGTAAACAGCTTCAAGTATCTGGGATGAGTAGCTGAGGAGAAGGGTAGTCTGAATGAAGATGTCAAAGCTAGAATCCGAGGGGTTGCTGCCAATTGGCATAGAGTATCAGGTGTAGTATATGACAGAAGAATGCCAAAGAAGCTGAAAAGTAAGATGTACAAGACAGTGGTGCGACCAGTACTACTGTATGGTATAGAAACCTGGTCACTAAAGGCAGAACAGCTGAAGCTAGAGGTGATGGAAAATAAGTGCCTGAGAAAGGTGATAGAATGCATACTGTGGGACAGATGAAGAAATGAGGACATAAGAGCAGAAGCCAAAGTAGCTCCAATTGCAGAAAAGATCAAAGAGAACAGATTGCGGTGGTTTGGGCACATGTGTAGAAAAGCAGAAGTCAATCTGGTGAGGAAGATTTGGGACAGACAGGAAGAAGGTAAGAGGAAGCAAGGACATCCAGCAAAGAGGTGGATGGATTATGTGAAAGAAGATCTGCGACAGTTAGGCATGAGTGCTGAAGAAGGTAGGAGTGTGGCACTGAATCATGAGAGTTCAAGACAGTTAACAGAGTACCCCAAACCCATGTAGAAAAATAGGAAAAGGGGCTGATGATGATGATAATGATGATGATGACGTGGTGGGGACAGGAGAGTGAAGTTGATGCAGAACATGTGGGATTATTGGTTAACTATGAGTACTGACCCATTCTATGTAGCATCAGTATGTATGAGTTCACCAACAATCTGGGCCTATCCTTTGAGGTCACACGTAACTACACTGTATGTTGCGGTTCTGCTTTGTGTGGGTGGCTAATTTTATCACTTACTGTGTCTACAAAACATCACAACAACACTATGTGGTTCTTTTCAAGGAGTAGGTTGTGCCACCATTTTTTTGGGGGGGCACACTCATCCTAACTGTCATACAGCAATATCTACCTCTTATTGTACAGTCTGATAATGGCAGTTGTCACCAGGCAGGTTTGCTGTGCCATGATGAGCCTGTGTTCCTCCTGTCAGGTCCAGCTGAGCTCATGTACTTGTAATGCTGCTGGCATAATGCAAGGGTGTAGACCTCTGCATATTTGCCTGTCCCATCACTGGAGGGAGATGCAGTCAAGCTATGTAAACCATCCCACAGGAGGTAATAAATGGTTTTGTTAAAACATATGTCTGTATTGTCTGCAAGGGGGGGTTAGTGTTGGTAGTGTTAATGAGACTGATCTGTGGTCATATCCCACCAGGGAAGACCTCACATGGGGGGTTGCAGTGGTTTCACAGATTGGTATACACATGATGCAATATGTTGGTTCCCCTTGTGGGGATGTCACGGCACTACTCCAGGGCACTGTAGTTAAGGACGCAGACTAGCCTTTAGGCAAGTGACCTGCAGCATAACTAAGTAACACAACTGGTGGTCCCTTAATGCCACCCCACATCATAGTGTAATGATATATCTTGATAGACACATGTACAAAAAAATATGCACAATGGGTTTCTGGATTCATGGAGCTGCTCCTTGTAGCTAGCTATTGCTTGAATATGTGCCCTTCTTGTACTGAATGGTACCTGCAGTGTCTACAGGAAATCAGTGTTTCACAAAACCTGGATGTGTATCTATCCTTACAAGTATGTATACACCACCTGCATCACCTTGAATGCTGTCATTTTGAGGTGTGAAGATGTGGATGGATGTGTAATCTGGTACTGCTGTGGTGCTGCCCACAGCCTTGAACCTGATGTCCTTGACTGTACACATGTCTGCATAATCCAGGGTGGGGACACATTCCACAGAGTGGGGTACAGTGTTGCCATACCTACCGTGTAGCAGCATAACCATGATGTTGTATAAAGATGGTGTTCTCATTGACAGCTTCTCCCTGAACAGTGCATCTAAGATGCATTGTGGGGGTGTCAGTAGCCATGGCCAGTAATCCAAATCTCAGGGTTGAGAGATGAACACCATCACTTGTTAAGCAATGATGTCTGTTGAGCAAGGCATCCCAGGCAGACATGTAGTAGATCCCCTGACAATGACACCACATGCTAAGGCAATTATTGACTTCCATCAATTTCTGTGTGTATGGAGCCATCATTCTAGGTGAGGGTCAGCTGCAGCTGAAAGCTATGTGTATACCCACAAGAGACACAGACTGGCTAAGCACATTCAAGTTTCTGCATACAGGTCAGTGACATATGTCCCTAGTCGTACACATTTGCAGGAACTATGATGTCAACATTATGTTAACTGATATTCCTTGATTTGCGGCAATGTGTGATAAGGCCTATTCTGTCAACCCACAGATAGTTATCAGTGATATCTGCCATATATAGCCACTTGACAAAGACATCAATGTGTCTCATGATGTAATCACCTCTGACTAAGAGATGCGATTTTGTGTTTTGTCTCAGGTGTTTGACCAGTGAGAGAGTGGTGCATGCAGTATTATGTATACTGTGCACTCCAGAGGCAGGATTTTCTGATGTGTCAGTTTGGAAATGTGTCTGGTAAGGAGCTGGACACATGCAGGTATTGGTGATGTGGGTGTAGGTGGTACAGGATGTGAGTTGTGCATGTTGGCATAATGCTCATTGCCATAACTGTACAGTATGACAAGCCTATGACATGTTGCAGATGGATACACATTGGCCAAAAGTGGCCAGTTTGCTGCAGTAGGCCTCACAGCCATGTCATGCAGATATCCACCAGTAGTGTGTTGAAGGGCAGGGTTTATGACTAGCTGTGCAATTATCACCTACGGTGGCTCACTGCCAATATGCTGATTGTTTCAGCAAGACTTGATATCTATGTCATTGGACACTGTATATTATATTGTGTCACTACAACAGTGCTACTAATCCCCCTCTTGTCAGTTCCCTAGTGACATACCACCAACCCTGGAACAGAAGGCATAAGACATGCAAAAGCCAACTAAGTGCCCAGGTTGCTAATCAAGGCATTTACCTAGAAAAGGGTATGTGAAGCCTAAAGAACCTTTCATGATGTGGGAGAGCTATGTGGATAAATAAACAGGTTGTGTCCTGCTTGTCATCATGGCCTTTGTAGTAACGTTTTTTTTTCATGTGATGACAGAAAACATATCACAGCATGGTATCTTATGTGAGAGTTGTGTTGGTGAGACCAGCATTAGTAGTTGCCAGGCACAGCAATTCCATGGACTTCCATGCTCAACCCGGTCTTCACAAGATAATTGTACCCTTACAGTATACACCACTTGGGTAGTGTCCAACTGCAGAATACCTGTATAAAACCCCCACCTTGCCTTCTCAGTGTATATACATACATATATATATATATATATATATATATATATATATATATATATATATATATATATATATATATATATTACAGTTCCCTAACGTACTTGTCTGCACTCTGTACAGACACCTTGAATGACTCTCTTCTCGGAACATGCTGGAAGTAACTGCAATACATAGTTGCACAAAAGACTGCTAGCATACAGTGCCAAGCAGTGTCCCCAGATTGACTCATGAGACATGAAATGCCATGACAGAAGTTAGCATGGATACGAGCAGTAATACTGTCATACACATACTGACACTGGAACAAACACTTTTTTTTGTTATGCTCAAGGACAAATCATGACTATAACTGATGGATCCCACTGAGTGTTATACTATGCAGTGGATGATGGGAATATTACTCACTCTACCTAGCATGGCCTGACAAGGTGTTTGACAATATTAAGACAGCAGGCCTTACTGGACACTGTGTACGTTATTTATAGAGTGTTATGTCAGCTGGTGGATACACAAGTGTCTGACAGTCATAATCTGGAAAGATAGCATTGGGAGACCTACGCTGCAATGACACCAGTCACCAGTGGATTTCCCCAGACATCATTGGTGGAATACCCCTTCTAGCCATTACCTCTATGCAGTCACAGCCACTGTCAGTGACCTCTGACTGACTACATTAGCAGGTGAGTACATATAAGGAGCTGCCACTGAATCCCACACAGAACCAACAGTTATCCAGGATGGCCTGAAACATGCATTCAGTTGTTGTCTGAGCCACTGGCAAATACTAAATGCCAATGACTGCACAATATTATCCTTTGGAAAGTCATCCACCCCAGGAAAATATAGTAGTGTCTGCACCCCATACACAGTTGAACCATTACTCATGAACTTATGGACACAGAAAGCAATGTAGTCTTTGACTTCCACTGGTCAGTAAGATGTGGGGATGCGTTCAGTGTTGTACAACCTAAACAGAAAGGTATGTGATGTAAATCCCAGACTGTAGTTGCTATACTGAATGTGGCACTCATCACACCTATCATTGTGTACAATGGCACCCTTGCTATGTCACTACACAGGCATATTTTCCAACTGTAGCAGCCTCACAGTTTATTTGGTACACCAATACACATTGCAGATAACATGTCCTATGGAGCCTATGTCAAGACCATACATGTGCAGTCGGTCTCCTAAATGCTTTTGATGGGATGTGTATGGCTGCCATGCAGAGAGGTGTCACATCCCACTGTGTACCTCCTGTGTGTCCATGACAGGACTAACGTATGTCTTACCTGTTCTATACACCTAGACCATCACTGTGGTATAAATAGTACATGCTGGAGAGACAGGTATTTAACACAGACAGTACACCCTATATGTAACAGGCCCCCCATGCATGTAAAGCACACATCTGCTATGACACACATCATGTTCAAGTTACACCTTGAGATGCAGAACATGGCAATTATAGCTGTTGTCAGACAAATGTCTGTACTGGGACACAGGAAATTTGCAGATGGGTCATCTCCAGCAACACAGCTTGTAGAAGTATTGGCTCCCAAAACCCAGGTAACACTTATCAAGGGTATCAGACCTTTTCACAGATTAGAGATGGATTGAGCAGCCTATCTGTCCCTGAAGGAGTGACCTCAGACAAGAGCTTGTAGTAATTGGTTGTTTTGGACCATTTATATCTCTTTTGAGGTTCCTTGTTTAAAATCTGCCTCTGAGCATTTTTTTTCTGGCTATACTACCCAGAAACAGCTCCCCGTGGTCCTGCAGAGTGGTCCTAGCAGCAGAGAACTGAGAAAAGCAACTACTTTCCTGATTTAAGTATTTTTTTGCTGTTTTTTACGTGAAATACCTTCTCTTGCTTACTTTGAACAAGCTTAAACTGTTTTTTAAACTGTTTGTTGCATTATATATTATCTGCACTTAAAGTTTCATTTAGTCGAAAATTGGTCGAAAGTTGTTTGTTTGTTTGTTAAATTTAACTGTTGAGGCTGCCCACTAAAGTGTGCTAGCCTGTGTAACTGATTTATTACTGTTTCCTGCATTTCTGTGTGCTTTCTATCTCAAAAAAAAAAAAAAAAATCCTTGTTTTCCCGCCTCTCCTCGACTAGTTTAGACCAGTATACAGGCGTTGCTGTATTCTGGGCTGTGGTGTAGTTCCTGTGTTGTCCATTGCCTTACTTGGATAGAAGGAAGTTTCTTTGCTCACCAGTGGGAGTGGGGAGCCTTGAGCAGCCTATCTGTCCCTGAAGGAGTGACCTCAGCACAAGAGCTTGTAGTAATTGGTTGTTTTGGACCATTTCTAGCTCTTTTGAAGTTCCCTGTTTAAAATCCACCTCTGAGCATTTTTTCTGGCTATACTACTCAGAAACAGCTCCTTGTGGTCCTGCAGAGTGGTCCTAGCAGCAGAGAACTGAGAAAAGTGTCTACTTTCCTGATTTAAGTATTTTTTTCTGTTTTTTACCTGAAATACCTTCTCTTGCTTACTTTGAACAAGCTTAAACTGTTTTTTTAACTGTTTGTTGCATTATATATTATCTGCACTTAAAGTTTCATTTAGTCGAAAATTGGTCGAAAGTTGTTTGTTTGTTTGTTAAATTTAACTGTTGAGGGTGCCCACTAAAGTGTGCTAGCCTGTGTAACTGATTTATTACTGTTTCCTGCATTTCTGTGTGCTTTCTATCTCAAAAACAAAAAAAAACAAAAAAATATCCTTGTTTTCCCACCTCTCCTCGATTAGTTTAGACCAGTATTCAGGCTTTGCTGTATTCTGGGCTGTGGCGTAGTTCCTGTGTTGTCCATTGCCTTACTTGGATAGAAGGAAGTTTCTTTGCTCACCAGTGGGAGTGGGGAGCCTTGAGCAGCCTATCTGTCCCTGAAAGAGTGACCTCAGCACAAGAGCTTGTAGTAATTGGTTGTTTTGGACTATTTCTAGCTCTTTTGAAGTTCCCTGTTTAAAATCCGCGTTTGCATGGCTTTGCGCATTTGTACGCATAGCGCAGCGCTGGTTAAACAAGGTTAAACTTTTTTTGGCTCTGCCAAGTCTGCTCTTCAAATTTTCCCTTAAGAAAGCTCTACTCCTATAATAATCAGTCTGCTTGCTTTATTATAAGCCTAGCACTTGTTCTCAAAACCTCTCTTCTAAGTAAGCACTCACTAAATAAAGTAAGCACTACATCCACCTACCACCCCTGCGAGTACCCACTTCCCTTAAAGGCACAGCACTCCCTTATAATATTCTAGCATGTTGAGTGGTAGATTACTAGCATCCTCTCTAGTTCAGCTGGTTAATCTGGGAATCTTGAGACAATGCTACAATAATCTCATGTACACAGACAACCCTCTCCTCCTCCCAACAAACACAAATACATGTGAGAGATGCAACTATATAGCCAAACTGGAGGCTGAACTCTCTCAACTCAGGACTGGCAAGACCAGACAGGAGGAGAAGGTAACCACACACACACCAAACCCAGTCACACATAGACCTACCACAACTGCAAACCAAACACGTAATAACACAAATACATACTCGGAGGCTCTAACAAAAAACTTACCAAAACAACAGAGGCTCCCAAAGCAGACACCCAAAAATCCACCACCTCAAAACATAACACATGCAACA
Organism: Protopterus annectens; assembly: GCF_019279795.1. NCBI lineage: Eukaryota > Metazoa > Chordata > Ceratodontiformes > Protopteridae > Protopterus > Protopterus annectens. The sequence continues at coordinate 40,870,807 of NC_056742.1, read as the reverse complement.
CATACTTCAATAAATCAGTGTGTCAAACAATCACAGCCCTTAAGGCCAAACACCATGCCTGATACACTAGTAATAGGTGACTCTATAGTCAGACACACTGACATTCTGCTTACCAGGCTTAACAAGGAGAGGGTAACGGTGAGCTGCCTATCGGGAGCTAGGATCCGCCACATAACACATGCACTCAGGTCACTCCAAAGCAAGTACAAATATGACTCTGTCATTGTCCATGCCGGCGTGAATGACCTGAGACGTACCTCACTGGACTACATGAAAAGAGACATAGAGGAGCTCTCTGATTATGTAGCCCAGGCTGGTATGACCCTGACCCTGAGCAGCATCTTGCCCTCACCAAGAATGATGCCACAATACAAAGACAAGATGATCAGCTTTAATAATTGGCTCAAATACTGGTGTCATTCTAGGGGGATCCAATGTCTGTCTGCTTGGGATGACATGCTGGACAAGCCACACTGCTTCGCAAGGGACGGCTTGCATCTGTCACCACTGGGCTTCCGGATATTGGCTAAGGCTCTTGACACCCCATAGTGCCTTTTTAGGCAAGGCTCAAAAGACAAACCCACCTCCTTAGAAAACAAAATGGAAAAAATTAAGGGTAATGCTGCTCAACGCCAGAAGTCTAAATCTCAAGATGCAGGCTCTTGAAGCACTCCTCAGTATGGAGAACATCGATGTCTGTGCAGTAACTGAAACTTGGTTCAAGGCTCCTGAGAGCACCCCAGCACTACCAGGCTATACCTCGTATCTTGCTTTTCGGCCCCAAAACTCGGGCCAAACCAAAAAGGGAGGGGGAGTGTCCATATTCATCAAGGACACCCACACCTCCAGGTTAGTGGCAACATATGAAGCATCAGAGACCATCCAGGTGCAACTAACCATAGGCAAAACTGCTATACAACTGGTAGCATGTTACAGACCACCCTCCCAATCTCAGAAACCCCATTCAGCCTTCCTGAAGACATTGGAGAATATGAATGTCTCACCAAACACCATCATATTGGGAGACTTCAACTACCCTAACATAGAGTGGGTGCATTATTCTAGCCCAAACACCCTAGCCCAAAGGTTCCTGGAATTCATAAATTCAAATGCAATGGAACAGCTAGTCACCTCTCCCACAAGGGGAGATAATATACTAGACCTGATCATCACAAACATGGGGACAAAGTGCTCCACACCGAAGTATACCCCTCACTAGTGAGATCTGACCACAAACTAATCACCCTGGATACACATATCCCACCTCCACCGCAACACAAAAGACTACAGTGAAAAACTTCTCAAAAGCCAACTTTACACTTCTTAAAACTGAGATGGTATCCTTTAAGCCCACCGGGCCAGTGGAAACCACATCCCACAATGCAGAATCCTTCACAAATGCTTTCTACGGACATCTCCAAGAATGCATGGATCATGCAATCCCAAATAAAACCAAGACCCTCTCCACCAAGGGCAGGCGTCCTGTCTGGTGGACCCCAGCCATAAACAAATTGTATAAGAAAAGAAGGAAGCTACTGCACGACAGAGCAAAATCCCATAAAGAGAAGGCATCTCTTATCAGCACTAGTAGAAAGCTACATTCTCTCATAAAAACATCTAAGGCCAACTTTGAGAGAATAATCGCTATGGACACTAAAGATAACCACAAGGCCTTCTTCTGCTATGTTAGAAACCTGGGCGGAAACCCTCAGATATGTTCAGAGTTAGTTCACAATGACAAAAAATACACTGAACCCACAGATATTGCCAACATTCTGGCAGACAGGTTCAGTGCAAATTTCTCCCCTCCCTCACCCCCCAAAAGAAGAAATACTTATCCCAGCTGAATGTAACCTCCCTGTCATCTCAGATGTCCAGGTGAGAACCGCCCTCAGCAAAGCTAAAAACACAGCATCAATGGGACCTGACGGTATCCCGGGTTGCGTGCTACGTGAACTCCAAGAGGAGCTAAACCCGCACATAAAAATGCTATTTAATCTTAGCCTTACTACAGGATATGTACCTGGCATACAGCAACAGTAGTCCCACTCCACAAAGGAGGCACCTCTACAGACCCTGGTAACTACCGCCCCATAAGCTTAACCAGCCTGGTCTGTAAAGCTATGGAAAGAATCATTATGGAACTCATAAACAGAGACATTGGGGACTTACAGACACTTGATCCCACCCAGTTCGGCATTGTAAAGGGCAGATCCTGCCTTTTGAACCTGGTTGACTTTTTCAAAACAGTCACTAGAGCCATTGACGAGGGCAAAGCAGTCCATACAGCCTACCTGGACTTGACTAAAGCTTTCGACACAATACCCCACTCTGGCATCATAGACAAACTCAACAGCTTAAATGTAAATCCATGTCACAAGATGGGTTGCAAACTGGCTAAAGGATAGAACCCATAAAGTCAAAATCGCTGGAGCCATGTCAGACTCAAAGCCAGTCACAAGTGGTGTCCCACAGGGCTCTGTCCTGGGACCCCTCTTGTTCGGCATTTATTTCTCAGATGTGAAAGCAAACATGGGAGGGTTGTGGCTGACAAAGTTCGCAGATGACTGCAAACTAGGCACCATAGTCGATACACCAGCTGACACATACATCCTACAGAAAGGCCTCACTGAAACGGACAACTGGTGCCGGAGTCATGGCCTTAAACTAAATGCCAAAAAATGTATAGTCATCCCCTTTGGGAAAAACAAAGTACCCACAAATTATCACATAGACAGTAACCCACTGAGTACGGAAAAAGTAATCAGAGACCTGGGGACCCAAGTTGATAGTGACCTCTCATTTGACACCAACGTTGCCAAAGTGGTTAGAAAGACTTTCTACCTTGCCCACCTTATCATGAAGGGATTCACATCCAGATCAAAGGAGGTCATTGTACTCCTATACTCCTCCCTTATCAGGCCCACAATTGAGTACAATGCCCCATTTGGTATGTACCTCACCCGGCACTTGCAACAGCTAGAGAGACCCCAAAAGTACCTCATCAAGTGGATCAAGGGTCTCCAACATATGTCATATGCTGCCAGACTAAAGAAACTCCAGCTCTATTCAGTAGCATACCACCTACTCAGAGGTGATCTGTGCCTGACGTACAAGGCCATGTCCAATCAGGAATTGATGGACATGCTCCACCTCAAAAAATTCAAATCCATCAGAACCACGAGAGCTAAAGATTTAAACCTCAGCACAAACATGAATAGGACATGCTGGAGGGACAGATTCATAACTCAGAGGCTTCCCATACTCTAGAACAGAATCCCAGTTCATGTTAGGCAGAGCCCCTCACTGACTCTCTTCAAGAGAAATCTTGAAGAGTGGATGGGAGATCGTAGGTTTACCCCAGGGGTCATCTCTGTGTCACTACTAGACAGAGGCACAGTAAACTAATTCTATTATGTAAGGGGGTCTTCACTGTGTCACTACTAGACAGAGGCACAGTATTCTAAATCTATTCTGTACACTTTTGTACCATTACATGGGGTGGTAAAAGCCACATCACTATGGCTAGGCTTATAAATGCCCCAGGGCAGATAGCCTAGTACTAAACTATGAAACTATGAAACTATGAGTACTCTAAATAATTCCATTGTCTTTGTTAGCCTGTTACACACATATGGACCTATGGAGTCATGCACCTATAGTACCTTGCTGAGAACATATTTCTTCTGTGCTGATGTTCCATCCTGTGCTGTGATGTCTATGACTTTATTGCCGCTGTGTATCCATAGGTGTCACCAACAGAATCCTGAAACAGAAACATTAACAGGTCCTTGACACACCAATCTTTGTGTAAACATACAATCATTACACCATCAGACAATTAAGGTACACAAAATTAAGTGGCTTACTCATTACAAATGTCAGCATACAGTATATGTCAGTAACAACTACAAGTGGCATGGCAAAACAACCATGCATTACACAAGTGCAATCACCCTGTGCATCAGACACAAAGCTTCATTTCCCTGCATCAATGATGAGGATGGCAGGGATGTGGCACAGGTAACATCACTTGCACAGGGTGTTATGTGGGGGGTGCAAGAGGCCTAGGCTGACCCAAAAGGTTGACAGCATGTGTGTGAGTCAGGAATTGAAGCAGCAAGTTGGACCATGGAAATATGCCATGAGTGCGTGTAGGAGACCTGAATTTGACACTGGTATGTGAGATTGTGCATGTATATAGTCAAGCTCAGTGATAGCCCTACATTTGTGTATGTTGAACAGCTTTGAACAATGCATGGTAGAGCTGACAGTTCATCATCTCCAGCCCCCAACATGGGAACTGGCTCTGCCAGGAGTTGCACTGGCACCTCCATGCCCAAAGTCAGAAGCGGTGCTAGTACCTGACAGTGACTGCTGTCTGTTGGGACCATGTCCTCCACAGGAATGCCCAGGACTATGAGCCCATGGCCTGCTGCATCTTGGTGTGGACACCACACTCCCCTATGTACTGCCATTATGGGAGCATGATTGTGTATGGCCACACAGACTCTCAGCAGATGAAGTTGCTGACCTACATCCACGAGGCCAATGCTCAACTCCGACCACATAATCCAGCACAGACACTGTGCATTCCAAGACAGACACCGTCTCAGCCCACCTTCTATCCACTGCATCAGTGAAGCAATTAAGGGTGTCACCAATGAGGTGGAGGCAGTCACGGATATCAGATTGTGCTGCATCCATAACCTGAGCATGCATCTGGAGTTCCTTTCAGAATGTGCCTGTGCCTCCATGACAGCCAGAACCATACATCGAGTGAACCGTGACGTGACACCTGCAACAGGTGGTGGAAGGACAGCAGGCCTCCTACGAGCACCCCTATCAATTTGCCTGTGTGGAACCTCGACAACTCTCTGGTTATGGCCAGTGTCTACACTCACTGGAGCCATAGTTGCCACATTTTTATGCTCAATGTCCCCACCCTCTGACTGTCCAATATCTGTAGCCTCTAGGGAATGGGTATGTGTAGGCATACTGACTGTGTGCGGTGATAATGAGAGCAGAAGATTGATGTCAACCTCTGGGACAAATTCAGCCCCTGAAACCTCACCTGTGCCTCACTGTGGCTACCACCATCATCAGAGTCTGAAGAGACACTGACATTAGGTTGCGTAGGGGACTGAGACCAACCCCCTGGTCACCTGTGATAAGAAAGGAAAAAAGCAGTACATTAATACCTACACTATTATGATCTGCAGTACTATATTGCAATATATGTACAGCTCTGTACACTGTTGGCACTATTACAGACCTGTTGAAACCCCAACCTCATATAGTAGGACAAAAGGACAACACTTTTACCACAAACAGCTGTAGTTACTTGTAAACAAAAGCTTTTTACACAGTAATCTCATTAGCAAAAATGAGGTACACTGCTGACATTTGTGAAGACTCTGCACAGTTGATACATATGGCAATCTGCAATATCCTGACAATACTGTTGCATCTATCAGTGTGGTCACACCTACAAGGTATACATATTACTCTAATGTGTACAGTCAGAAAATATCTGTGCAGTTGACAGTCATGCCAGGCAGAAGGCCTGGGCTGACACTTTAGGAATTACATTGCTGTAAACCTACATCTATAACAAAACAGTGTCATGTTTACCAGGAGCAGGATCACAGCCTTGTCTGATACCTGACAGAGTTGTGAAAAGTTGAGGGAGAGCTAATGTCAGTACCACCACATATTGCACCACAACAAGGTAATACATCTATATATTTCACATTTACAGTAGCTACTGTGTTAATTTCTATACCGGTCAACATCTGAGCATGACAGTCAAATGCAGTTAAACCCTTCCCCCAAAAGAACACACAAGAGTATGTACAGCCTGATACACTGAATGTTACAGTATTGCAATGGTGATCAAACTAAGCTTACCTGCATGCTCCTCTATATGTGAAGTGTGCCATGGAAACTGTGGCACCCACATCCATGATGCACGGTGTGATGAATGCCTGGGAGCTGTAGTGTGTGCCTAGATTCACCATGAATTCCTCAGTAGCTGAGATTGTTTGTCCCACTGCAGGCCCTCCACTGGTGATTTCAGGAACTCTGGTTACATATGCTGCTCTTCTGCGCACAGCATTGATCATGTCCGTTGTGTAGTGTCGAACCTGCTCATATATCCTGCTCTGTTGACCTGTGGCATTCACATCATGGACAAGGTCAGCCCACAGTGCTGCCTGCTGTTCCCTGTTTTGCCTTGCCCTGGACAGTAGGAGTTCATGGTGTTGCTGGAGGCCTTCAAGTATAATATAATTCTCCGCATCCATGAAAGGTGCACGGCATCCTGGGTACATGTTTCCTGAAATACAACAGAATGGGAACATATGTCAGGATCACTCATGTGGAAGTACACTATGTAAAGATACAGCAAGAACAGAATTGCTGGCAGTATCCACTGCTTGATCACACATTTCATATTCCACAGTGTGCAAACATACTAAGTGTGTGGATACAACTAAGATACTATTGATAGTTAGCTATTCCCATGTGTACCATGACAGATACTGCTGTATGATCATACAACCAATGCTGAAATCTATTGTAGTGTGTGCCCTAGGGGCTATCCCCCTGACAATATGTCAAAACAACAGTGCCAAACAAACAGCAGTGTGCTATTACAACCACTATAAACGGCCAATCCCATGAGACCAGTGTGCCACCTTGAGAAAAAGCATTCCACCCTTGATGTATTGTATGTCTTCTGTATGTGTAACAAATATGGAGATCAATGACATGTCATTATCACAGTTCTAAGAAAATCTTAAAGCTGTAATCCCTATTCCCCGTATATTCACACATCCGCATCCTTTTATAAATAAATAGGTCATATACCTGCTGGAGAGCGAAAGTCCTCTGTTGATATGTGGTGATATTTAAGTTTTTTGCAAAAGCGTGTTCTGTGTGCAGAAAGTCTCATACAGAATGGCTCTTCATAGCCTGCATGTTTGCCTTTTAACATGTTTCTCATTAGCAGATGATTGCCTCTTAACAAATCTGTGGTTATTAAATGCTACTTGCAGCCAACACAGCTGATTTGCACTCTCATCAGCCAATGACATGCAACCACTGTACAAGATATAAGGCCTTCATGTAGATTAGAAGCCCTTTCTGATATGTTGTTCTGGACATTACTGACATGAAAGATTAAGTCGCCACAGAGGGTAGGTCTGTAACAGCTATTGTTACATAGAGATGTGTGTGCTACAGGCTGTAGCTGTTGCTGCAGGTAATAGGTCTAGGCAGAGAGTGTGAACACTTTGGAGGATGACAGGCTGTACGAGTAACTGTGGGAGCTGTTTCAGCATTGTAATAGCGGCAGAGCCAGAGTGAGGGTAGCTATTCCACTCCAATTAAGGCATGTGTTTAAGGTAAGTATGTTAGGCAATGGTATCATTAACAGAACAACTTAGGGGATAAGCATAACATTATCTCCACCATTCGGGCAACTGTCAGGCCACATATTACAGTCTGGTACACATTTGGAATGTGTATGCTGGCAGTCCTTGCTACTAGCAGGGGCTTCATATGTGTATGTTAATTGTGCAGCTGTGCTAATCTGCACTGTGAGTTTGCAACGATTGTGTACTGCACTCTGATAGTAGTGGGCCTCATTTGCATTACCTGAGTTAAAATCTTCTGTGCAAGCATATTAATGCATGACGTAACTCTTTATGCACTTATAGTTGTGCTATAGGGATATGTGAAGTGTGTTTTTATCTGCAGGCCTGTGACTTCCATCAGTGACGAGCAGACATTTCATTTGAGATGCATTGTGTGGATAAAGAGTGCATGACTCAGTCATTAATTGCTGGCTCCACTATAATGCAATTTAAATGCTACACACCACTGGATTCGAACGCAGGACTGTCTGTAGCAAAATGTACTGTTTGCAAGACATTTAACAGACTGAGCTACTGAGTCACTGTTACATAAGGTGTATTTGCAAGATATAAGTACACACACATACATACATGCTGTGACATACTGTTTTTTACAGCCATCATTATGTGCATGGCTTTACATGGATGTATTTTTGCACCAGGGTCCCGGTTGAACAAGTATTTTGCCATCAATGCCTTAGCAGGTGTATTTGTAAATGTTGCTTATAAAAGGGCACATTTACCTGCTATTAGAGACCTCACGTACATCCTTTATTCTGTGTTTGGCTTTCTAGTGGTGTACTCTTGCACCAGACTCCAAGGTACACTCCCATTTTTCCCATTACTCTTTAAGCAAGTTTGCACGATGCACAGCTACTCTTAAACACGCTTAATGACCATAACTTGCAATTACTGTTTTGCTTAAATCACCTGGTTAATAAACAGCTGTGTAGTGTGGCAGGTTAATGCAGTGGTCTACCGTGTGATGCTCCTGGGTTCAAAATAGGGGACAGGTGTTTATTTTGAACATGTTTATTATTTAAAACACATATATCTCCATTTAGCTGAGCTAAGCAAAGCTGCACAACATGGTGTGTCATGCAGCGTTGTCTTAATATATATTTGTAGAAAAGAAAAATGGGGAGATAGTAAAGTGGTGAAATGGGGTGCAAGTGGGGGAAAAATATAGTGAAAGGCAGGTAGGTATGTGTAGAAAGGGTGTAGGAAAGAACAACAGCTATCCATTTCTTGTACAGCAACAAATGTGCACTTTGACAGAATTTGTAGATGACTTTGGACTCTAACCCCCAGAGAGAGGGGTGAGGACAACATAATTGCATTGTTAAGCCAACTGGACCAAATTACGTGTGTGAAGTGGAGAGCTATGTATAGGGATTTTTTTTTTTTTTTTTTTTTTTAACGTGAGAGTGGAATGCTGGGGAAGGGACATAGGTACTTGTGGGGGAAGTAAGTTGGATAGGTGAGGAAGCTTTTGCAGACAGACAAAATAGATAAGACAGTAGACAGGGGTGGTGTGTGACACAAGCGGGGGGTAAACACTTTGGATGGGGAAGGTGTTGTGGAATCCCAGTCCAATGTGCCCCCACAAGGTAGCAGCATGACTCACATCCTCACCCATGGAACCGTCAACACTGCTCTGTCACTGCCCTGAGGGTGGCAGTGGTGGAGGCTGGGCTCCAGGGTGAGCCTGCCCCATCAGGATAGCCAGCATGCTCTCCAGCTGATGCAGGCATCATCCACACCCACAGTAGATGATCTTGCACACCAAACCCGGTAGTTTCTCATGGGTGACAACTCCCCCTCCACCACCTCTAGTAGAGGGGGGCCCATCCCCATCCTGTGGGGTGGTACTACCCAATGCCACAGGTAGTGCAGGAGCACCAGAAGGGACACCATCAGGCTGGGTTCCAGATGTGCTGGGATCCAATGCCACAACCAAAGAAGGCAAAGCAGGTGGATCACAAGGAACTGGCTGACCTTGACACGCTATAGTAAAGTAGTTATAACAATAAGTTAAGGTTAGTAATAACCAAACCAGTGTTAGTATTAACAGAATGGAACATAATATTTATTAATACAAATACATATTAAGGTATATTATGTGTAACACAGCATTAAGTAACATAACAGTAAGTATGTTAACAGCAAGCGAGTATGAATTAAACCATAAGGCCAATAAAACAGTTTAACAAAATATGTTAATATTAAATTATAATAATAAATAACAATAATAAATTAAAGAAGATAAGGGGAGGGAAGAGAGAGAAAAACTACATATTTCTACAGGTGTGCAGTGTCAGTTGTGAGTACAGTCACTACAATTCTTCTATAGCTGATGTAGCATGTACATACCTCTCAAGCTGTTAGCATGGGACAGTATGGGCCAAGCAGTAACAAATGCAGGTACACAACTACACGGAACAGTTTCACATAATGTGGACTAACATAACTATCAAGGTGTTCTAACGGATTTGAAAATATATTGCATTCCAGGTAATCGTTTATGTTTTAATCATGAAACAGAAAAATTAGGCAGTTGTAATTACATTATGAAAAATTGTGACAGTTGAGAGGTATGCTCGTATACATTAAATAAACTAGACAGCCATCATGCCTTAGTTGGCAAACATGGGAGTAGAATCCAGAATCTGTGACTGCAAGGGAAATCTGCAAATAATGTAATAATGGAATGCAGCAACTTAGAACAGACATTCAATGAATACAGCCCTACTGCAAATATTAAGACAGATTTATTTAGGAAAAACAGTGTTGCTTAACACTTGATTGGTTCTGCTGTTTATTATCTGTGAAGTCTACACACAATATCTGCCCATAAAGTGGGCTACCTCACACATCTGCCTTTTATTCCTGGAATGGGAGGAAAAGAGAGCATTATGTGATTGAAACTGGCCTGGAGACAACCTTGAACTGTACTATGAGTTGAGCAATACATTATTCGGGCCATTACTTTTGCATTCTACAGTCACTGTAGTTTTACACTTGACTGCAGCAACCTTACCATAGACATGCAATGCATAGAGCTCTAGTGCAATTATGTTTTGATACCACACTCCTGCTGTACACCTTTTTCCTTACTGTTATTGGTACTGTTTACTGTTTGTTGTAATACACTTGTTATTGTTCATTTATTTCACTACACTTTTAATTGCCCATTTATTGCACTACTGTTTGTATTGTTTATTCATTATTGCAGTACAGCTTTTTATTCTTTGTTGTTTATTGCATTCCAGTTAGCATAATATATCCGTACTTACCACACTCATGGCGCAAACCGGACAGCTGCCCAGCATGGGACTGGACATTGTGAGACCTCTTAGCTGCAGCTGTTGGGAGAGAAGCACACCATTATGCATACCAGTTTTGCACAGATTCAGTTTGCATTTTATTAAAATACTAGAAGGAATACTTACATATGTCTGGGGCATGTCCAGCTCTCACCTCTTGGACCCAGGTGTCCAAAGTTGCCCTCTTTTTATGCTTCAGGTCATCATAGTGGTGGCGACACTGCTCACCAGTGTGGGAGATAATAGTAGCACTGGTATGTTCCCTGGCCAATTTATGCCAGGCTTCAGCCTTTCACACTGAGCCCTAGTAATTGCCCTGCAGCAGAATAGGTTCATAACTGCATATCAGGAGCCCAACAAAAATCCTGAACTCCTGCACACCTCATCTCTGCACCCAAAAGCAAGTACCCTCTCCAACAATGCCTGGCATACTGTCAGTTAGATGGACCCCAACAAATACTGCAGAATCCCCACCTATTGCACTTAATATAGGCTGTTTTCCTGCCCTTACACGTCATTCAGCAACATTCAAAAAAGCACCGTGGTGCTTAGCATCACACAAATCAGCCAGGTAGAGCTAAGCATCACAAAAACGTGCACAACCAAGGTTTTAGCAAAGCTTAGCAATGCGTAAACAGAAGTGGCCATTAACCATGTTTAAGTGGTGTTTAGCAATGCGCAGCTCTTCCAAATGTAATAGTCATGTTTTTAAATTAAACAAAAATTTAGATTACATTATACAAATGGCATGTCTGCTAGGGACTTGAACCCAGGACCTACAAATCTTTAAGCCGTCATTCTACTTATTTAGCTACTTGGATAGTACACACACTAGTATACCTTCATATATGCTACTAAGCTAGCACAGCGTGCCACGCAAATGGGCTTAAACAAAAGCAGAAATAAATAATTAATTACATCTGTTTTCTATTTTTAGACATCTGGCAGGTGTCACCTGTCTATGTGTAAGCACCACTTGGCATTGCTGCACTCTGTGCCCCACTGTGCAAACGGACATTACATAAAAAAATGAATTCAACAATAATTAGACATTTAAAATGCAAACTATTAATTTACAGCACATTTCAACTGCAGCAGGGAACATTACAGGGAGCTTCACCATGTACATAACATCTGACCAGCCTCAATATTTCTGCCTACACAGATTTAGTATCATTGTCACTATGCTCTTCCCCTTAAATGTGCCATGATTAATATGCATGGCGCACTACAGAGGGGGTACCATAGCCATGTGCACAGGTACATTCTGTATAGGCTCTACACAGAGCCTACATGGATTTTTTTTGAATCCTGGGGAACATTTTTTATTTATTTATGTTTTATGTTTTTTCCTGGTGTGCTATAACACTAAAGTCCAGATCCTCTTTTACTTTCTTTAAAAAATATATTAAATGCCAAACTGGATGCCAACAATTATTTTCATACTCTTTGGGCATGGACAAGTTTATTTTATGTTTAATCCTGTTGTTTTTTTGCTTCTTAACATAAGATCAGACCGTTTTGTTACCACAAATATCATTACCCTTTATCAGGTTCAGCCTAAATAAATAAAGAACCAATAAGTTTGCTTTCATTTAGGGTTCATGTTGTGTTTTAAATCAGTTACTGAGCCATTGTCTTAATTCATTGCTGACTGCATAAAGGAATCAGTTACAAGAGACCACTGACTAGACATGGGTATTCAGTTGTAGGAGACACTTACTGGTGGAACTCAAAATTGTCTCCACATCCCCCATTCCTTCTGCTTTCCCCCCATAAGACATCGTCTCCACACTCCCCCAATATCACCTCTAAGCATGTCATAAAGGCAATGTTGTGGGCCCTGACAATGTACCAGGATACTTCCTCACCAGACTGAAGCACCACCTCACAGATTTACATCTGAATCTGTTCATCTTCAGTCTCTTTCCATAAGGGAGAGGGAACAGCTGTAGTTGTTCCCCTTCACAAGGGAGGCCCCACTTATGATCCTGCAACTGTAGCTCAATAAGCCATACCAGCTTAGTCTGTAAGGCAAAGGAACACATCATTATGTAGCTTATAAATAATGATGTTGATAACTTAGAATCCATTGATTCAAACTGATTTGAATTTATAACAGCCTTTCTGCTTAAGCTGGTAGAATTCCCTGACAAAGTTACTAATGCATTTGATGAGAGCAAATCAGTAAACACAGCATACCTTGACCTGACTAAGACCTTCTACACCATTCCATAATCAAGCATTAGAGACATGGTTTAAAACTGAATGCCAAACGTGTAGTACTGAGTCGTTTGATAATCAGGACAATTTACACATCTACTACATTAATAAAACTCCCCTCAAATTTGGCACAGTTATCAGTGACCTATGTACCTTTGCAGACAATGAACTCTCTCTGACCACCATACATCTCTTATTTTCTAAAAACTCCTTCTGCTGGTCCAGCTGATCACTACAGGTTTATCTAAGAAGTACAAAGATATCAACCCTCACTACTACTTATGTATTAGGCCATTAAGAGAGTATAATGCTCCATTTTGGATGTACCTGTCAAAAAAAAAAAAAGATTCAACATGAGAAACTCCAGTGTTTCTTCATTTAGAAGATCAAAGGCATAATTCCATGTGCCACACAGAATGCCTTAAAACTCTTTCTCACTTTTCTTTTTTTTTTTTTGACTTACACAGTATCCTAAGGCATGAACTCTGCTAGCCTACAAGCCCTGAACTGAACTATACTGCAAGTCAATGAAACTAACTCAAGTAAGAACCAAAATCATGCAGACCACCAGGTACTTCCTCCAAAACTTTTAACGATTTTATGCATTCATCTCATAACTGGTCTGGGACTTCATCAGAATCTAAAATAAATCAAGGCCTCAAATGTTCCTGTCTTTTTTAATTTTCCAAGTCTTTTGGTTTTCTAATACCATGACAGGAACGGACCCCATTCGTAAGTTAAACTATGCTTAAACTTCATGAAATTAGTATTGTTTTAATCTTTGATGTTAGCAAGAAGTGCTCTTCGTAGCACCTGGGGTATGCTCAGTAATGACTCCTGCAATTTATATGAAGTTACATTATCAGTAACATATCTAAGTATGGCTGTAAATTCTTTTTTATAAGACATGTTGCTCCTGTTACTACTGGAACTGTCTGGGTATCCTTCTTCCACATTGCCCTCATTTCTGCCAGCAAATCTTAGTATTTTATATCTTTGTTTCTCTCTGTACATAAAACACTGTAGTCACTGGGTGTAGCAACTTCAATGATCAATGCTAATTTTGTCTTCTTTTCACGGACTATTATATCTGGTTTTCTCAGATCAAGTTTTTGAATTGTTGATCATGAGTGATCCCATTTGATATAAACTTAATTTTCTATAATGCCTTGTGGCTCGTTTTTCAGCTACTTTGATATTATAATGTTTGCACAATCCCCATTGCAACAGTCTTACCACAATATTATTATGTTTTTCAGCATACAGTTCTTCTGCCATTAATATATCACAACCAGCAACAAGATGTGTGACTGTTTCCAATTCTGTATTGCTAAACCTACATTTGTCTGTTTATTCCACATGTTCAATGGACTTTGTAAACCAATCAGTATGTAGTCCATTATCTTGGGACACCAATATTAACCTTTCATCTTTTGGTTTAAATTCGCCTCTCCTTAACCATTCCTGTGTTCAGTCCTAATCAACATGAGGTTTTTCCAAGAGTTTTCTATACTTGCAACTATATTTATGCATTTTCCACATTTCTTGCCGTCTCATCTGATCCTTCACCTTATATTCTTTCTTTTTTTTTTTTTTTTTTTTGTTTAATTATTTTTTTGTTACATTCAGTCGCTGCCTGTTTTCTGCTTATCTAAGCAGGGAAGTCAAACGTATTCTCCTCATGTTTTAAAACTTTCACTACATCTGGGCATTGTGGCTTTGTGAGGTCAGCAGATATGTATGCCGTCCTACGATTGCAGATCTATACATGCAATCAATTTCGAGGAGGCCCATACCTCCTACAGAAAGGAGAATATATAATCTTGGTATACACTGATTTTTATAAACACTTAATAAACATGAAGTATCCTTCTTGTTTTCCTGCCCAACCAAACCAAACCAACACCTTTTGGGGCCAGTCAGTCACTCCAAAACTGTAAGTTAGGACAGGAAGAACAAATTAGTTTATAGCTTGGACTTTGTTCCTAGATGTCAATGCTGTTTGCAGTATTAATTTTAGTCTTATAAAATACTTCTAAAATACTCCTTACTAAGTTTTATTCACATCCTTCATCAATACTCAAATATATATACACTCCCTCTTGTTCAAGTTCTTTTATATCACAATACTGTCCCAAACTGATGCTTTCTTGGTGTTGCAGATTTCCTGCTTTAAAGGTTGTTTTTGTGCATTTATCAAGACCAAATGACATTCTTATATCAACTGAAAAAGTTTTGACCACTTGCAGTTGTGCTTAGAGTTACTCATCTGATGGATTATACAGTTTTAAATCATGCACAAAAAGAAGATGAGAAGTTGTTACACTTTGTTGTTTTCTGGCAGCCAAATTGTAGCCATGACCTAATCCTTTAAGTAAACAGCTTAATGGGTTAAAGGCAAGACAAAAGGGCAGCAGTGACAAAGAGTCACCATGGAATAATAATTTATCCTAGATTTTTCCCTTTTTTACAGTTTTCCATTATGACTTTATTTAACAATAAATGATCCTTTGTTCCATATGACTTTCTTTTGTTATCCTTTTGTTCAATTGCCATGACTGAGTTTTCTTCTAAATGACTGGTTTGACCTTTGTAATAGGTCAGGTCTTAAAAAAAACATTAGCTGAAATAATAAATGAAAGCAGTACAGAAGTGGCCCATGCCAACCACTAAAAACAAGTGAAAGCTTTTTTGGGCCTGGATAGCTATTGCAACATTCTGCAGTACTGTATGACACCTGACTAACTTAACTAAAGGTAAGGTTTCACTAAACTTCAATGGACAAATACAACAGAATATGCCTTTAGACACCTAAATATTATGGTGTGACTGGACCCTGTACTCATTATCAAAATTTTCTGAAACAATTCTTACTTAACAAGGATGTCTTGAAGGTAGGCACAGATCCAGTCTTAACTAAAGTTGTACACTGGGAGAAGTACTCATCTGCTATATTAGAAAGACGTAACAATCTCAAGACAAAAACTACTCAGATGTAGAAAGGGGCCCTTACCACACTGAAATATTACCTCTAATGGGCAAAGTTTATCCTGATGACAGATCTTGGCCCCCTTATTCAAACCCAATGACAAAAACTCATAGCAATTTCCATGGGGTCTAATCCCCCAGCAATTCAGCTTAAAAAGCCAACTAAATGTAGATAGCCTGTGCCAAGCACACAGCCCATGCTGAGGCTTGAACTCATAGTTCCACAAATTAGAGGAGGGTTGCAGCCATGTAACATAGTGCTGATTTGTCCCTTTAAATGTCTAAGCTCAGAAGGGTCAGGCAGTATAGTGATAGATGGTCACTTTTAATACTTTTAATATGTAAGCTTAAAAGGGTTAGTAAGTATAGAGTGGATAGTCCATTTAAAGATAGGAAGACAAAATATTATAGATATGAACAGTTGCACACATGGATAGCTAAAACCCAGTGTCATGCTGTACAGCTGATTTCTTGCATATGAAGTTCTGGGAGGACTCTAGAAAGAGTTATTCATACCAGAAGGAATGCAATTCAGGTGGTAATTCTGTGCCAGAAGGAAACTAAGGAGGAGAAGACAGCTAGATTTATCCATGCCTGTGTAGAAGGAGAGAACATTTTCTGCTATTCCTTTCTGCAGAACTGCATTGCTTCGCCTTTCTAAACATTGTTTATGGTACATAAACATGAGATTCAAACTAGAAAGCTGGAACCAGTGACTATTTTGTTACTTTACTTGTGACAAACACACTACCATGTCTATACACACACACACACACACACACACACACACACACACACACACACACACACACACACATATATATATATATATATATATATATATATATATATATATATATATATATATAAAACATCTTCACATAAAAACATAAAAATAAAAAAAAATCAGCAAATGTAATAATTGTCAGCTGGAAAATTTTGAAAAAAAAATGTCAGCCTCAGACAGTGCATGTTCATGCAATTAAAAAAAAATTTTGTGGGGGGGACAAGCCCAGCTGCACCCCCTACACCCCACACTAACTATATATACCAAATCTAATATCACACAAGCCCATAAAGCAAAACACCAACCATACCAATCACCACAAGTGACTTCATAGTGAGACATACTGATGCACCACTCACCAGACTGTGGAAAGAGAGGGTCACTGTCTGTAACCTATCAACAGGCCGGGATTTTCCACATCTCACAAGCACTCAAGTCCCTGCACAAGTACACATAATACAGTCATTTTAAGTGTGGATATAAATGACTTGAAATGTATCTCCATGGACTATATAAAGAGAGAGAGACATGATGGAGCTCTTGGTGTGTGTTGGAGACAGGTATGAACCTAGCCTTGGGCAGTATTCTACCATCACCAAGAATAATGCCATAATATAATCAAATAATAATTGACTTCAAAAACTGGCTCAGATTCTGGTGTCATTCTAAGGTGAAGTAATATATATCAGCTTGGGATAAGATGGTAGGTAGTCCAAACTTCTTTGCCAAAGATGGCCTGCACTTCTCTTCCCAATGTTTCTGTATATTTACTAAAACCATGTCCATCCTCATTATGCCTTTTTAGGCAAGTTCAGTCTTCTAAAAATTCCAATGTAACTAAACAGTATCAAAACAACATTAAGGTAGTGCTGCTCAACTCAAGGAGTCTTAACAAAAATATCATGCCCTACAAACACTGTTTACCCGGGAATATGTAGATAAATGCATCATCATTGAGACCTATATCAAGACCAGTGAAAGCACTCAGTTAATGAAGGGCTTCAATGCCCACTACTCATACATGCTCTTTGTATTAGAAAGAAGCACTAAGAAGGAGGAGATGTCTGTATTTTCTTAAAAAAACTAATCTCCAGAATTGATAGATAAAAAGTACAGTTTTGTACCTACCATAAATGTAGATGTTTGAGTGTTTTCACTGCTGCAGTCATTATACTTGGGTTATCCTGCCATCAGGCAGTCTGGCAGTCGGCCAGAGTTCCAAAGTTTTGGTCCAGTGTTGGTTGCTGTCACTTCTTCCCTGACATCAGTGTGCCAGGGGGTATATAAGATGCAGCCAACGCCATTTTCTTCAGTTTTTCTTGCCCCAGATGTCAGGTGCCCCCAAATAGGTAAGCAATACATATTGCTAATAAAACATACATAAAAAATAAAACCAAAATCTACAGTTACCAGCAAATACACCACATAGGTAGTATAGGGTAGAAAAGTGTAGATAAGTCCCAGCTAAGAATGAGGGGATGGAGGGAGGGTACCGAGACTGCAGCAGTGAAGACACTCGGACATCTACATTTATGGTAGGTACAAAACTGTACTATGTTCATCGTGTTTCACTGCTGCAGTCATTACACTTGGGTTGAATCCCAAAGCAGAGGTTGGGTGGCTGGTTCTATACAGGATTTGGGGTGGCTATGAGGCCCTGCAGCACTGCAGTGGCAAAGCCAGCACTGGTTTTAGAATAAAGAGGCAAGTGATAATGCTTGGTAAAGGTGTGCACTGAACTCCAAGTTGCAGCTTCCAAGATATCTTTGGTAGGTACTCCTCTAAGGTAGGCAGTTGAAGTTGCTGTTGCCCTGGTGGAATGTGGCCTAATGTTGCTAGGTACAGTTTTCCCATGCTGTGTGTAGCAGAAACGTATACAGTGTCCTATCCACTTTGAAATGGTCTGCTTTGAAATAGTTTTTCCCTGTGATCCTGCAGCATATGCTACAAACAATTGCTCAGTTTTCCTAAAAGCTTTTGTTTTGTCCAAGTAGAAATGTAACTGCCTGTGTATGTCCAATGAATGCAGTAGTCTCTCCCCTTTATTTTGGTGATTTGGATAAAAAGTTGGCAAGTGAATAGTTTGGTTAAGAGCCACACTGGATACCACCTTTGGCACAAATGAAGGGTTTGTTCTTAAAGAAACCCTGTCTCGGTGAAAAATAATGAAAGGCTCCACTGCCATTAGTGCCTGTAACTCTGAGACTCTTTGTGCTGAGGTTATTGCCAGAAGCAGAGCAGTTTTCCATGACACATATTTTTGTTCTGCTGAACTGGCCGTCTCAAAAGGAGGTAGAGTAAGTTTTTCCAAGACAAAATTGAGGTCCCAAGTTGGTGCTGGTGCTCTTCTGGGCGGTCTTATGTTTTTAGCCCCTCTGAGGTACTGTTTTAGCAGTGGATGAGAGAAAATAGGAGGATCTGTGTTGTAATGAGCCGAGATGGTAGAGGCATGGATCTTAATGGATGAAAAGGATAGGCCTTTGTCCAGCATCTTAGTCAAGTATTGTAGTATCTGAGGAATATTTGGAACAAGAGGGTCAAGGCTTTGAGCCTGGTTCCAGGCACAGAATCTCTTCCACTTCTCTGAATAGGATTTCCTGGTGCTAGGCCTCCTGGCCTCCAAAATGACATCCATAACAGCTTTAGAGAGAGGTGTTGTTTGCTTGACTAAGTTATTTGCCATGCAGCCAGGTTTAAGGTTTTCAGCTGGCTGTGCAGGATCTGATTGTTTTGTTGCATCAGAAGATGAGGAATTTGAGGTAAAATCCATGGTGGGCCTTGAGCTAAGTTCTTTAAGATTGGGTACCAGTGCTGGTGTGACCAGTCTGGGGCAATCAGGATCATTTGTGGCTTTTCTTGTCTGGCTTTTAGGAGTACCTTTGAAAGGAGAGGCAGTGGTGGGAAGGCATAAACCTTTAGGCTTTTCCAGCTGAATGAGAGTGCATCCACTTTCCATGCTTGTGTGTGGTAAGTCCTTGTGCAGAATTTCTGTAGTTGGCAATTCATTGGGGAGGCAAAAATATCTATGCCTGGGCACCCCATTCTTTTGTTATCATGCTGAATACTTGTGGATTTAATTTCCACTCATGAGGATCCATGATGTTTCTGCTTAAGTTGTCTGCCAGAGTATTTTTCTTTCCTGGCAGGAACTGTGCTTGCAGATGAACTTGATAGGTAAGAGCTGTGTCCCACAAGGTCATGGCTTGTCTGCAGAGGGGATAAGAATGAGTGCCCCATTGCTTGTTTATGTACCACATAACCGTGATGTTGTCTGTCTTTATTAATAGTTGTCCTGGATGCAAAAGGTCCTTGGAAGCTGTTAGGGCATTTTGTACAGCTAGCATCTCTTTTTGATTGATGTGAAGATGCATTTGGTCTGCGGCCCACTTGCCCTGAATACATTTTCCTGCCAAATGTGCTCCCCAGGCGTAATCCAAAGCATCTGTTGTTAGTGTCTGCCTGGCTGTGGGTAGTGTGAAAGGCTGTCCCTTGTTGTGGTGACATGCCTGTGCCCACCATCGAAACTCCTGTTGTAGGCAGGGAATAAGTGGTATTGCTGTTTCCAAACTGTGACAGTGTTGAGTCCAAACACTTTTTAGGTACCATTGTAATTTCCTCATATACAGTTTGGCATATGGTATTAGAAGTATGTAGGACGCCATGAACCCCAAGGCCTGCAGAATTTTTCTTGCAGGGAGTTGGGTTTTTGTTGCCATCAATTGAAAGTACTGAGTCAGTTGTCCTTGCTTGTCTGGCATGAGATAAGCCATCTGGGCTGTTGTATTTAAGCTGGCACCCAGGAATATTATCTCTTGTGAGGGCACTAGTTTTGACTTATTTTCATTTACTGTGTACCCTAGGCAAATTAGCAGTCTTTTTACCAATGTCAGATGCTTTAGAAGGATGTTCTTGCTCTCTGCTTGAATAAGGCAGTTGTCCAAGTAGGGATATATTTGAATTCCTTTTTGTCTGCAAAATGCAATTACTGGTGCCAGGCATTTTGTGAAGACCCTGGGCACAGTAAATAAGCCAAAGGGCAGTGCAGAAAATTGGTAATGCATTGAGCCAGCTATGAATATGAGGTATCTTCTGCAATTTTGTCTGATAGGGACATGCAGGTATGCCTCTTTGAGGTCCAAGGTAACAAGCCAAGCTTTCTTGCCCAGTATGGGAAGAAGCTGCTGTAGTGTCAACATTTTGAATTTTGGAACATCCAGGTAAGTATTTAGAGTAGAAAGGTGCAGTATAGGTCTCCAGGCTTTGTCCTTTCTGGGGACCAGGAAAAGTCTTGAGTAAAATCCTTGTCCTTGTTCCTGTTGAGGCACGTTTTGAATAGCTCTCATGTCCATGAGGGCTGTAATTTATTTTTGAGCCTCTGCCCATTGATTTTGTTGCAGGCATGGCATTCCTGTTGGCTTTGGTAGAGTGTGAAAGTGGAACCTGTAACCATGAGATACAATATTCAGAACCCATTTGTCTTGGATGATTATATGCCAATTTTGTGAAAAAAGTGCTAGTTTTCCCCCTAAGGGAGCTGCCAAAAGGTAAGTGCTTGGCATTTGAAGGGGGAAGTCATTGGGACTATTTCCTATAAGGTTGTGACTTGTCTTCCCCTCCTTTTGGGGTTGAAGCACCCCACTGTCGTGGTCTGTAAGAGCCTTGGGGCTGAGATCTGCCTCTTGGGCGTCTGTATTTCTCTCTTTTTGGTCTGTCTGACACTGGAAAGGACCAATTTTTTGAAGGCCAATTTCTGCTAAATCGAGGCGGCTGTACCTGTAAGAAATCCTTCACTGTTTGCATAGATTTTGCCTTATCCTCCATTTTCTTTAATACCTCTTCTGCCTTAACACCAAATAAAATATCCTGCTGTAAAGGAACATCCAATAATCTTGCCCTAACATGATCAGGTAAACCTTGTTCTTTTAACCAAGCATGTCTTCGAATCACAGATCCTGTAACTGCTGCTCCAAAATAAGCCTCTAATGAATCAAAACCACATTGCAGTGTATGTTTTCCCACTTGTTCAGCTGCATGCAATAAATCCTGCATTTCCTTGTAGTCAGGATGTCCTGAGCTTGTAAGCATTTTCTGTTTTAACAGAGACATTAAATATTGTTGGTATTTAAGCATGTGAAACTGGCAATTTAAAGCCCTTACTACTAAAGTTGCAGAAGTGTAAACTTTCTTCCCCCATCTGTCTAATGCTCTAGAATCCCTGTCAGAGGGAACTGGATTTTTAGCAGTGGAAGCCTTTACCCCTTTGGGATCCTGGGAAATAGTTTCTGGGTCAGCAACAGGGTTTTTATGAAGAAATTTGAGAGAGTCAGGGACTCTGTAGTACCTATCTGGCTTGACTGGAGCAGGGGGCAAAGAATCAAGATTTAAACTGGATTCAGAGAACACATCATCCACAATATCTAACACTGGCGGAATACACCATGACACCATGGACCAGTTAGTGCACACCTCAACCATGGAATAGTTAAAATATTGAACATAATCCTTAACATTATGGGGCAGCTCTGCTCCCCACCTATTATAACCTCCTCCCTGGTCAAATCATAACACGTTATATCAGTCACATACAACATAAGACTGAAGCCAGAAACATCTCCCAATATCTCAGTATTCAGAGACTATGCAAAGTCTATTCTATTAAATCTGAGTGAGGACTTGATTAAATTCAAAAGCCCCTTCCACCTTTACGATCCAGCTGCTTATGCAGAATCCTTTACCACCAAGTTCTATGCACATGTAAATAGTTGCATAGATATAACTCTCCCTCTCATAAATACAATAAAAACATAAAAAAACTGTGGAAGAACCCTAAAATAAACAGGTTCTAGAGCAAAAGAAATCATTACACAAAAATAAATCTAACTTTCAGGAAGTCGAAAACACTGTTCATAGGTTAGTACAAGGCTATTTGCACTTTCAGGCCATTTTAAGATTAGCCAGTTACCCCATGTGAGAATCAAACCCTGCGCCTGTGTCTGTAAGGTAAACACCTTAACCATTAGGCCAATCTCCCACCCTTTGTTAAACTAAACAGGGAACTCTGAATCCTGATCAAATCAACCAAAGCCAGAAATGAGGAAAAAATAGCCACCCAGGTGAAAGTTAAACACAAAGCCTTCTTTAAGCGTGATAGAAATCTCAAGAATAATGAATGCCTAGCAGGCTTTTAGGATGGCTGCACATCAATCAACAGCTTAATTTTAACCACTACATTGTGAAAAAAGAATCAGAGATAATGGCTTGCAATTCTGCCAGTATTAGCAAAATTCAGTTAATGGCAAGTAAGTACAATGCCTGGATGCCACCAAAGAAGAAACTTAGAAAGCCTGAAAGAAAATCAGCTAGAAAAGGTGGCTAGAAAACACTGACTGGAAAGAATCCTGCAGCAGTTCAGCAGTTCAGGTTCTAGCTTTGGTACAAGAGATGGCTTCCAGTAATTTAGAGCTAATTAAAATAAATGAAACATTGAAGGGGTATATAAACTCAAATAACAAAAAGCTGGAAAATGGAAGAAGCTGATAAAACTGCAAAAATCTGAGGTCAAAATGAAGAAAAGGCTGGCTGGGTATGAAATTGCTCAAGACGAGCTGTTTCAAAAAGTGATAGCGCTAGAAGACAGAGCACACACAGAAAACCTGAACATTTCTATTGTACCACAGAAACTGGAAGGAACAGACTGTACTGATTTTATGAAAGCACAAACAGGCAACTAGACTAGTATTCCTCAGCAAGATTTGTTAATGAAAGGGTACATCATGTATAAGCTCCAAACCTGGCCAGTAGAAAAGAGTCAAGACCTGCACTAGTAAATATAAAATCATAACAGTAAAGAGTTGATCTTGACAAAACTGGGGAAGAAGGGCAAATTATTAAAATTGGAGACAGTAGAATGTTTGTGAAAAAATATTATTCACTGTAAAACAGGCAGAAGAGAAACACATTTATCACAACAATCAGGGAAAGACAAGAGCTAGGTTTGAGATTCAATCTGTATCATGCAGTCTGTAGAATATTTTTTTTCCTGGAAGATCAAAATCAATTTTTGATGCAGAACAGGCTATGGAGGAAATACAAAAGTTTGTCCAACAAAAAGTGAGCCATCAAATAGAAGGGGACACTTCTTCTCATTCTTCTGATAATAAAGTTAATTAGAGAGACTTTGCCAATGAAACTATTTCTAGTGTCCCAAAGGAAAATGTTTGACATACATAAAAAGCACAGGAATTGACTAGTAGTATCAGAACTACCTTGGACATGATCAGAGTCTGGGCTTGGAAGATGGTGATTAAGAGAAATAAGATGAGCAACACTGAAATATGGCTTTATAAGAAAAAGTGGCTGAGAAAGACAGGACTTTTGTTGACTTTGTTGAACTTAATGGAGGACTGAAAAGAGCTACTCCACTCAATGTCATTAATGTTTGGATAGACACTGTTGTGTCTTTCGGCTTTTCCCAGTTAGGGGTCACCACACCGGAACTCCGATCTGCTAATGATTGCCAGTAGAGTTTTACGTGCTGGCTTGCCGGGCCTAACGCACAACCTTCAATGAAGGAACGCCCATTCACGCATGTCGCCACATAGAAGACGCTCTAACTGAGAATCGAACGGGCAACATCTAACTGTGAGGCGACAATGCTACCGCAGCACCACCACGGCAGTATAATGTTTGGATAGACACTGAAAAGGAAAGTAACCGTAAGTAAAACAATTCATGATATAAATTGCAAGTTATGTAGTAATGCATTTTCAGTGACTGTTGTATGTGATAAAGACACTAAAGTAAACAAGCACTGTTTTTTTTTTCTTTTTTCTTTTTGTTTTAAGAAATGTCAACACTGTAATATAAAATGAGAACAAAGGATGGACAAAAATATGTTTAAGTTAATATGCTGTAATCTTGGGCTGCTGTGATCGGATATAAAAGTGCAGTGATTATAATACATACAGAATTAAGATGTCTTCTCTTACTTTTGCACAGCTGACTGATTGTATAAGCATGTGTGGTATAAAAATAAGAGAGCACTGTGAGTGAAATGACAAGTTCCCTTTAGTGCGAGTTGAGAAGGCTGCAGCTAAGGTCAGCTTCACATACTGTCCTTATGTTAACATGTATACAAGCTGACTACAAGTACAGGGAAATAAATCTCAAGAGCTCTGGACATTGTTTCTTAGAGAACTATGAAATTAAAAGGTACAAGGACAAGAAGCTTAGCAAAAAAATAAAGTCTGAAATTACTAGAAGCAAATAAGAGATGGGAGTTTTCCCAGTACTTAAATACCTCAGTGCATTTACTAGAATAGTGTATAATTTTGCTTTATTTAAAGATGACCAGCACACTTTTTCTTAAGAATACAAATTAATGATTTCTGAAAGCATATAAACTGTTTTTCACATCTGGGAAAGGAATAAAGACAAAAGAAGAACAGGCAGTAATTAGTGTAACTAGGAGCACAGGCAGTAATATGTGCTTTAGCATGGATGAGCTTAATCTTATGTTAGGTGATGTCTGTGAGTGATGCTTTCAATTTGGGAAAATTATTCCTATCAGGAGAGTTAAACTTAATTATTTGAAGATGTACATAGTTTTGTGTATTTGTTTTAATTAATAGGGTTTTCTGGGTGTGCATGTTTTTTGTTTGAGAGCTTTCATTAAAACAAAAAGTATTGTAACATGTGACATAGGTTCAAATGGAGATGACAAGGAATAACTGTATAAAGGATCAACCTGTCAAACATTAATGGGTGCATATAACACAAAATCAGGAAACAGACATTTAAAAACATTGATATATACAATAGGTAGGTATAATAACTTCAATAGTTTATTCACAGGAGAACAAATCCCCTATGTCTGAGATGTTTGAAAAAAAACAACAGACATCAAATCAATTTCGCTCTCTCAGAGCCTCTTCAGTGAAATATACATAAAGCAAAGTCAAGAAAACAAAACAATAGTATATAATATAGTAACAACAAAATAAACCAATCATTGTCATCTCTATTGATGAAATAAATAGTCTGGATGATAAACATCTCAGACATTTTGTTTATTTCTCCCACTTGCTGGCTTTTTTCGTTTTTTTATAATAACTTCTTATCATAATGGCTACATTATCCATATTATTTTGGAACATAAATGGCATCAAAAGGTAACTGTATTAAATTATATCAAGAAACAGAGAGTGCAAATAGCAATGCTACAGGAGACACATTTGAAAATAAATGAGCATGTGAATTTGATAAAGGATTTCAGGATTGATATTCTGCAGAATATTATGGACAAAAGAAAAGGGACACACTTATACTAATTGGTAAAGAAGCTCCAATAGTGATAAAAGAGGAAAGAAAAGGCATTAATGGTAGATCTATAAGGCGCTAATGGGAAGGGAAGAAGACTAAACTGGCATGTATTTATATTTCACCTAAAACTGCTATTAAGGAGCTTAAGAATATTTTGGGAAAAATAATTAGCTTTCAGAAGGGGATATAACTTATAGGTGGGGATTGGGACTTGATTTGCAACAGTTAGGATGTATCAAGGAGACCTACAAAGGGAAAATATAACAAAAGCTGGTAGAGTTCTGAAGAAATTTATAAAAATATTTGGTATGGAAGATATGAGATCAGCAGTAGGAACCTGGAGAGAATTTACATATTATTCCCGAATGTACAATAACTGGGCTAGAATAGAAAGAAATTATAGGTTCATAGGTAAGTATAAGGCTAGCAGCCCTTGTGGACCATTTGAAGACTAGTTAATTTCTCTTTTGTGCTAAAAATAACCTATCCCCTTTGGGGATAGATTGGCCTTACCTTTCTCATGGTTGATAATTATATATTACCCATAATGAGAATAACTGGGATCATACCATGGATAATTTGAGGGGACTCATGGATAGGATAAAGCATTTAGGAGCTGCCTCTATCCATTAGTAGCATGGGGATCAGTCCTGGGGTACATTTTCTGTTGCCCATCCATAGATCTAATTTTCTACTTGAATATGGACAGGGATGAATTTTGTTTTATGCAGTGGTGGCTCGTGCCATTGGACTGCAGGACTGCAGCCCTCCCAGTTGAAAGGAACAGTTTAAAAATATATATTTATATATAGTTATAAATTATTATTTAATTGTTACTGCTGGCTGGCAGCTGAGTTTCTAAGCGAGTCCGACTGACTCGCACAGACCTGGAACTCGGACTGTGCATACTCGTTGAGTTCCGTTTTTTTTTTTTTTTTTTCAATAAATCTCTCTACATCTAAATCTGGACTGCAGTCCAGATTAAGGAAAGAAGAAGGCATCAATGTGATGCCCAAAAGGCTATGTGTTTAACCGCACAGTAAAACAGAAGGGGGTCGGATTGCTACATGCACAGTCACGTACGTGATGCGGACAGCTGTATGGCTACTGATTGGTTCTCACTCTCTTTCCAAAAAAGAGAGCAAGAACCAATCAGTACTACTACTAGCAGCACAGTGCTTTGATGCTTATTTTACTTTTGTACGGTGGACGGTTAACCATCAAACAACTTTTTTTTTTGGCTTGCTTACAGAATACAGTCGGAGTTAGAAAGACTTTGAGTTTGTGAGGTAAACTTGCTCAATTAGACCCAGAGACAGAAAGTCACTCATTGTTTAACTTATTGAGGTAGGGGGAACAAAATACTATATTCTCAGTCATTCAATAAATACTTGCTTGCCCTAAACATTGTTATGTGTACATACTGAGTAACTGTTTTCAGTTAGTTGTTGATGTTACTTGTTTTCAAATCCACTAACGCGGGCCTCTTAACAGCCAGCTCATTTTATTTCCAGTGCAATGGAGGAGTCTAAAGTTTACTGTTTTTGCCAGACTTTGCATGGTGTCTGTCACTGTCAAAGTAGATACAGCACTTTTTTTTTTTTTATTGGGAAAGTTGTAGTTTGAGAGGTGTGCATAGATAATTAGAATTGGAGATTTTCCAAAGTGGTAAAGTGAGTTTATTTTTTGTTTAATTAACGTGTGTATAAAAAAATCGTGACTGCACATATGTGTGGGTCTAAAATGGTTTGAATTAAAATTTTATACAGTGAATTCAGGTAAGGTAAGTAGGAGTGAGCATGAAAATTAATGTTTGACAGAAAAGATGGTTGTGGAAGAGATTATATTATAGCATACAGTGTGCATGTACAAGTGTCTGTGAGAACAGTAACAGCTAGGCAAGGGGATATATTTAGAGTATTGTTGCATGTTTTTGGCATTCATGTTGGGTATTGTGTGTGATCTGTGTTCATTTGTTTTGTGTGGTAGTTGTGGTAGGGAAACAATTTAATAGTGTAATGTGGATGGTTAGGCTAGAGTTACTCAGGCTCAAACACTGTACCTTGAATACAGGTAGCAAGAGCCTGAATTCTCAACCCACCACCCCTTGTGTAAATTATCCAGATTTTTGCCTCATGTTTTCATTCTGTTCTATTCCTCATAAAATCTGTGGTTTTCTGGATTTGTGTCATCAGTGAAGGATTTAATTCACTAAATAATGACAGGCATTTGAATTTCAGACTTCATATGCGATGTTTGCTCTGAGAGTGTTGATGGAGAAGTACAGAGAAGGTCAGAAGGAGTTGCATTGTATCTTTGTGGATTTAGAGAAAGCATATGACAGGGTGCCTAGAGAGGAGTTGTGGTATTGTATGAGGAAGCCGGGAGTGTCAGAAAAGTATGTAAGAGTGGTACAGGATATGTACGAGGGTAGTGTGACAGCGGTGAGGTCTGCGGTGGGAAAGACAGATGTGTTTAAGGTGGAGGTGGGATTACATCAAGGATCAGCTCTGAGCCCTTTCTTATTTGCACTGGTGATGGACAGGTTGACAGATGAGATCAGACAGGAGTCCCCGTGGGCTATGATGTTTGCAGATGACATTGTGATCTGTAGTGAGAGTAGGGAACAGGTGGAGGAGACCCTGGAGAGGTGGAGATATGCTCAAGAGAGAAGAGGAATGAAGGTCAGCAGGACTAAGACAGAATATATGTGTGTAAATGAGAGGGAGGATAGAGGAATGGTGAGGATGCAGGGAGTAGAGGTGGCAAAGGTGGATTAGTTTAAATACTTGGGATCAACACTTCAGAGTAATGGTGAGTATGGAAGAGATGTGGAAAAGAGAGTACAGGCAGGATGGAGTGGGTGGAGAAGAGTTTCAGGAGTGATTTGTGACAGACGAGTACCAGTAAGAGTGAAAGGGAAGGTTTACAAGAGGGTAGTGAGACCAGCTATGTTATATGGGTTAGAGACAGTGGCATTGACAAAAAGGCAGGAGTCAGAGCTTGACGTGGCAAAGATGAAGATGTTAAGATTTGCACTGGGTGTGATGAGGATGGACAGAATTAAGAATAAGTATATTAGAGGGTCAGCCTAGGTTGGAAGGTTTGGAGACAAAGCGAGAGAGGCAAGATTACATAGGTTTGGACATGTGCTGAGGAGGGATGCAGAGTATATTGGGAAAAACATGCTAAGGATGAAGCTGCCAGGTAAAAGGAAAAGAGGAAGGCCTAAGATAAGGTTTATGGATGTGGTGAGAGAGGACATGCAGGTGGTTGGTGTGGCAGAGCAAGATGCAGAGGACAGGAATACATGGAAACAGTTGATCTGCTGTGGTGACCCCTAACAGGAGCAGCTGAAAGAAGAAGAAGATATTCTTCAGAAAATACATGGTAACACAAAACCTTTTATTCTAGCAATTTTTTTAAGTTTATAAGATCAATATTTGAAATGTGTCCCTATTTTTGGGGCTGTATTCCCCCATTATTGGCTTTGTCTAAGTTCTTTGTGCTAAGAGGTTGAGAGCTATGGTGAGAATTGAATTCACTAAATGATAGTCATTTAAGTTTCAGTCTTCCTATCTTTCAAGAAGCAGCTGATCTGGCATAGTGGTATGTTGCTCTGACTGTAGTGTACAGGGTCCTGGGTTCACAACTTGGCAGCGAAACGCATGTTGGTAACACAGCACTTTATTCTAGCAACTTTCCAAGATTATACAAGCAATGTTTAAAATGTGTCCTTGGTTTTTGGGCTTTTGTCCCCTCACCCAATACATTTTGGCTTTTTCCAGATTTCTTGTGCTGCAAAATTGAGAGATACAGTTGAGTGTAGCGTGGATTTTACAATGAGCTGAGAGCTTCAGGGGAAGGGAAGTTTATTGCTGCTTGTGCTACATCTGCTTGCATTGTTAATAGCATAACAGGTTAAATACTTGCTTTTGATGCAGATGGCTGTGGGTTCTACTCCCACAGTATATACATGCATTGCTGATACTGTACTTTTAAAGGGGGTAGATGCTGCAGTCCTAAGAATGTCTTCTTTGGCAGAGATACCTAGTATCTATGAACCTATTATCAGTTTACCATCCATTCCCTATTGCAATATTACTATCTTATCATTTTTTTAATGTAACATAGGCAATTTATTCCTCAAGGGCAACAGGCACTTTATTTGTAGATGAAACAATGAAATATAAAGTTGTTTGCTAGCAGCAACCTCTTCATTAGTTACAGATCTCTTTAATGTGGAATTATTTAGAAGACTTTTACTTCAGCAGAAATAGTGCATATTTACTGATACTGGTGGATTATAGAATTGGTAAGTTTTGTCATTATTGGTGCATGCATTTTCTTTCATTGTTTACTGGAAAAATGTTCAAAACAATACATTTAAGCTATACTGAATTATACTAGGAATATAATTTAATACAATCAGGAAGGTGTATCAACAGACACATGTATGTTTCATGTGCAAGGGGCCTATGATTTGAAAACAGCCCCAAGTTAATCTTTATCTGCCACTAGCCAAATGTATTTTCTTTGAATGTGGGTTTCGATGCTGTTTCAATGAATGTGAGTTTCAAGGGCAGAGAAGTTTTAATGCTAAGTCTGTTTGCATTGTGAGACTGCATTGCTTTGTTTAGCAGATGTCTTAGTGTTTGTGCTGTAAAACGCAAAATAAAACTTTCAAATGAAGTCCAAATCATCATAGAAGTAAAGCAGTATGCACATTAGTGTTTATGATAAATGGGGTGAAATAGCCAAGTAATGGTTCATTGGAATGGCTGCAGGGGGAGGCTCTATTCGACCATGATTTTGTGAGGGGGAAGGGTGGCAAACTCAAAGACAGCCCCGGCTGAACTATACCTCTCAACTATCCAGATTTTCACAGAATTAATAGGTTTTTGCTTCTTATTTTTGGTTTATTCCTCATAAAATTTGCGGTTTTCTGACAAATCATTTAGGATTTAAGTCACTAAATAATGACAGACACTGGGTTTCAGACTCCATAACCTTCAGAAAATGCATGCTAAAGCAAGACCTGTTATTCTATCAACTGTCTCAGTTTATACAAGAGCAATTTTTAGTACTGTTTATATGTTCCCCCAATATATTTGGCCTTGTCCAGATTTCCTGCATTAACAGGTTGAGAAGTACATGCAAATAAATTGCTTTATAGAATTAGGCATATCCAAACCTCTCAACTGTCCCCAATTTTGGCTAAAAATACTGCTCTTCCCCTAATAATCCCTACACAAAATGGCAATTTTGGAAGAAACGTGGAGGGTTTACAATTAATAAATAACTAATAATCAGAGTTATAGATTACTTTTATTTCAGAAATGCATGTAGATTCTTTTATTTTGTCAGCTGTTCAAGTTAGCAGTACTAATATTAAAAAAGTGTCCCTTCTTTGACAGGTTCCCAGCTGTATTGTGTGGCTATTTTATATTTTTGCATCAAATTTTTGGTCCATTTTTCATACAACTGTGTTTTTTTGGCAAATTAGTGGCAAATCTTTAAAGACCGAAGTTAGAAAGTAATGACAGACATCTGAGTTTCAGACTTCATATCCTTCAGAAAATTCATACTAATGCAAGACCTACTATTCTATTATCTTTCTAAGTGTATAAGAGCAATATTTAAAAATTGTCCTTAATTTTGGGCATCTGTTCCACTTCTATGTATGGCTTTGTCCACATTTCTTGCTCTGTGGTGAGAGGTATGACAAATGTGTCAGGGCCATCACAGTCAGCCAGAGACATTTCAAATTGTGACATACTTGTTGCACCCCACTACCCCATGTAGTGACTCTGGATGTGTCCAAGCAAGGAGAGGAGCAGTTATGCAGTGTAAATGTGCAGAGTATCCCCCAATCCAAGGTAGACACAAGTATTACAGTGGCTTTTCATCTGTCCTTAATTTTGCAGAATGTTCTGGTTTCGGTCATATTTTTATACTGTTGATTTATGCTTATTATTATTCAGAAAGTGTCTGTTAAAACTGCAGTGGTGGTGCTGCAGTAGCGTTGTTGCCTCACAGCAAGACGTCCGTTCGATTCTCAGCTAGAGCATCTTCTGTGCGAAGACATGCGTGAATGGGCGTACCTTCATTGAAGGTTGTGCATCAGGGCTGGCAACTCGGCACGTAAAAATCTACTGCCAATCATTAGCGGACCGGAGTTCTGCTGTGGCGACCCCTAACCAGGAAAAGCCGAAAGACACAACATTATTCAGAAAGTGCCTGTTGATCTGTGTTTCAGTAGCAATGCTTTAATGACCATCAGGTAAGCTTGTCTGAGATTGTTAGATGCAAGTAAGCTTTAATAAGCATACTGTTAAAGAATTGCCAACATTGAAAGCCTTTCTGTTGTTGCCATGCAGAGAATACTTACCTAACTAGATAACGTATAAGCCTTGGGTATTGAAATGCATATGACAATATTTGTAATAAAGGGCAGAATTACATTATTTTAAGAAGCTCATTACATTTGTTGGAGACTTGCAGTCATCTTTGCAGGCTTTACCTGTAAACTAAACAGAATGCCAAGCTCTCATTTGTGGCCCATAACCTGTGCAGAAATCCTTTAAGCAATGTATCTTGAGCTTTTCTTATTTGCTTTTCATTTTTTAATTTGATCATGTTTTCCCATGAAACAAATAGTTGTCAGGCAGCAGGTCTTTTTTGGATAAGAAACATTTTTACAATTGTGGGTATCACAGATATTGCTACTTTCAGCTTGTTACTTGTTACTTTAATAAAGCTGAATATAAATTATAATTAGAACTGCAGTGCAAGGAGAAGCGGTTTGAATTGAGTGCTGCTTGTTTTTCTTATTCTTGATTATGACTGGCATTCCAGTAATGTATTTAAAAACTACAAAATGTGCGGACAGCTCTCCACCAAGTAAACCACGAACACAACAAGGAGTGCAATCCCAAGAAAAGAGACCTCCGTAAAGTAAAGTAATTGCAACTTTAATAACAAATTAAACCAAAAAAACACTGTACATTTAAAAACTAATTTATTTTTTCATGCCTCACAACCTTTTTATTTGCATTTAGATATTAAGTAAGCTGTCATGCAGCCAATGCATTGAAATATTTTTTTTTTCTTCTACACTTCATTTTGTCTTGATTGGACTCTCATAATGATGGTTTGGCACCCAGGGCAGCGTATTTAATCAAAGTTACAGTTTTTGTGGTTTTGAGCAAAGCTCCGACCCCTTTCTAGTTGGTCACACCCCTTCCCATTGACCCCCCCCCCATTCAGGTGTCTCCTGCAGCCCCCCTTTGATTTGAAGTCACCAGCCACCACTGGTTTTATGTGGATGGGGAGCCTGTTCCACAGCAGTGGTATCCACTGTGAGATATACCTGTCCATCTATACAGTTCTATTGATATTACAGAAGAAGTTTAGATTCTTAGACCAAGTATATTTCACAGGAATATGTGTATTTAATTGAAAGCTTCAACATATATCCAATAACTATTTCAGATCATGCATCAATAACAACTAAGATACAAATGCAGGGTAATGAAATAAAAATTAGACACTGGAGATTCCCCATCTATCTATTAAAAAGAGGAATTTAAGGAATGCGCACTGGAAATTATTTGAGAGTTATTAGGGGAAGATGGACAATTCTTCAGAAGTTATAGCTAGTCAGTGGGATAAAATAAAAGTTGAATTAAAAAAAAGAGTAAAAATAAAAGAAAAAGAGAAATGATTATGAAGTAACAATAATTATTTAGATGGATTGACAAAGTTGAAAGTATTGAAGAATAAGGAGAATCTTACAGAATAAGAAGAGGCAGAACTGCAGACTGCAATAGAGAAAATAATGGAGTATCTGGATAATATGACTTTAGAAAAACTACTGTTAAGCAATTGTTTTTTGATAACTTATAGATATGTTGGAAATTTTATGAACAATTGTATAAAGCAGAGAAATGTGGAAACCATGAAAGACTACAAATGGAAATATTTATGGAAGACTTAAGGTTAGAGGTAGATGAGTCTCAACAAGTAACAGTTAAGATAGGAGGAAATAAGCTTAAAAGGGGGATGATATTTAATCAATCTGCAGGAGAGTCTCCAAGAATAGGTGGCATTGCAGTGGAAGTTATGATGGAAGAAAGGGATAATGATCTGGAAAGTTTTTATTTAACGGAATTTTAAAATAAGGGGAAACACCAACATCCCGGAAGAAGGTGGTGGCTACAATACCTGAAGACAGTAAATAACAATCAGACCCAGGTTCATATAGGCCCATTTCAATTTGAAACCACGATTATAATATGCTTATGTCTATAACAGCTAAAATAATGACAAAGGTGTTGTCAAAATTGAGAGATATGGATCTATGTGGTTTTGTGGAGAGAAGGCAACATTGGACAACATTAATAGTCCAATGATGATCCAGAGAGAAGCAGAATGTAAGAAAATACCACTGTTGTTGGTGGGCCTTGATGTAGAGAAAGCATTCAATAGAGTAAGCTGCAAGATTATGAGTAGGACAATGGAAGTATTTGCATTCCTAGATATAATAATATGATTAATTAGGAGAATATACGAGGGATTGTGGGCAAAAATTTAAGTGGGAGGGCTCCTATCTGACAGGTTGCGTCTGAACTGAGGAACATGGCAGGGGTTTGCTCTTTCCACTTTGTTATATGCATCATATTTACAGAAACTGGCAAAGAAAATATAGGACTTTCTTTGCAGACAGTATTATTTTGTAACTGATAAAACCAGAAAAGGACATCTTAGAGTTGTGGAACATTCTGAGACAGTTTTGAGCCTTTTCAGGATATAAAATTAATGATGATAAAACAAAGGCTATAGCTGTAATCTATGTGCCAACACATGAATTAGTTCAACAATACCCATATTTATGGGAATACAATAAAATTAAGTACTAAAGAGTATGGATTAAAAGGATTCTGTTATGGTAGCTAAGGATATGTGGAATGAGACTAAACAAAAGATAACACAAAAACTGAAAAATGGGAAGCTCTTGTTTCTGGATATGGAAAGCAAAATACAAGCAGTGAAAATGTTTTATTCCCTTTAGTTTTATATACAAGTCAGGCATATTTTTGTCAACCAGAGGACAATTTGTGGACAGTAATTAATAAAGAGTTGAAGGTTTTATCTGAGAGGGAAAAAGTGCAAGGGTCAGGTGAGATAAGCTGATCCTTCCAATACAATAAGGTGGCTTAGATTTAGTTGATTTGAAGGGATATTTCAGAGTTACACAGTAAAGACTCATACACATAACACAAGCAGAAAGTTATCATTCACTGTGGATAGGGATGATAATAAAGCAGGGGGAAGTTCAAGAAATAGAGAGAGAGGGTGACTTTGGATGCATATCCTTAAGGACAATAACAACAGCCATACAGAATACCTCATGTTGATCATGACTGAACACGGGAATGGTTAAGGAAAAGTGAATTTAAACCAAAAGATGAAAGGTTAATATTAGCAGCTCAAGATAATGGAATATGTACACATTGGTTTACAAAGTCCATTGAACATGTGGGAGAAACAGACAAATGTAGGTTTTGTAAAAGAGAATCGGAAACAGTTGTACATCTCATTGATGGTTGTGATATACTAATGGCAGAAAGACTGTATACTGAAAGGCATTATAGTGTAGCAAGACTGTTGCATTGGGGATTGTGCAAACATTATAATACTGAAGCAGCTGAAAAACACTGGAAACATGAGCCACAAAGCATCATAGAAAATGATGGTTTATATCACATTACCAACAGTTCAAAAAATAGATGTTAGAAAACCAGACATAGTAATTCATGAAAAGAATACAAAACTAGCATTGATTATTGAAATCACTACACCCAGTGACTACAGTGTCTAATGTAGAGAGAGACACAAAGTCATAAAGTACCAGAATTTTTAGGCAGAAATGAGGGTGATGTGGTAGAAAGATACACATACAGCTCCAGTAGTAGGAGAAGCAATGGGTCTTATAAAAAATAATTTACAATTGTACTTAGATATGTTACCAATACATGTAACTCCATAAGAATTGCAGAAAACGTCATTACTGGGCACATTGCAGGTGCTGCAAAGAGCACTTCAGGCTAACATCAAAGATTAAAACAATACTAATTTCATGAACTTTAATTATACTTTAACTTTGGAATGAGGTCCATTCCCATCATGGCATTAGAAACCCAAAAGACTTGGAGAAATTAAAAAAAGTGAGAAAATATATTCATAAAGTAGCAAAAAGTATTCTATAAACCAAGCCAACACAAGAATGGAGAAAAGAGATTTTGCTGATAGGGATAACTGCGATTAGAGTTACAGGGAATAGGCAACAGGCAGCTGGAATTTACTGGAGAAAGCTGACAAAGAAATCAATGTATTGGGAGCAAATAACTACAGAGGGAAAGGTAGCAGAATAGGAAGAGGCCAAGAAGACATCTGGACTGCAGGCTAGAGACTGCCTTCCCTATCATTGACTGATATCAGAACATAGGCAAAGAGAAAAGAATGGGGAAATCCTAATGGAAAGTCCTCCTCTGACAGAGTTTTTAGTTGAATTCAGAACAGAAGCTGCTGTTAAAAAAGGGATAAATTAGTAGGGCATATAAAACATTGCATGATAAGTATAGGAATCAAATGGAGGAGGTTAGAAAAGACTGGGAAGAGATATTAGGTAAGCAATTCACAAGGAAAAATGGGAGGACATATTTACGGCAAAATTCTAGAAGATTTAGGACTTTTGCTTGAATGTGTTTGCATAGGTATTTTATACCCCAAGCAGACTCCAAATAATTTTTCATCAGGTAGAGGGCAAATGTTGGAGACGTGATGAAGAAAAAAAGAGGTAACCGGGAATATATGTTTTGGGAGAGTAATGTGTTGGCTGAATTTAAAAATCCTCTACAGAGTACTCAAAAATATTGGGTGAGCAAATGGGTGTAAATAAGGACACGATTTTTTGAGCTGAGATACAGGATCTGAATTGTTTAGACATGGGAAGACCTTGTTTAGTTTAATTCTGGTTGCTGCCAAAAAAAAACAGTTACTAGAAAATTGAAATCAAAGTCTAAACCAAATGTATTTGAAATATTAAATACTGGAATGGAAATACATGATCTGGAAATAGGATCTTTAGAAAATGATATGAGAAAATTACATAGAAAAAATGGAAATTTTAGGCACTATAAATTCACCATAATGTTTTGGATGAGGAGTAAGGTTTAAGGAAAGGCTGGAAATTATCAATTTATGTAATGCTGGATTGATATATGTTCATAGGTTCATAGGTGTGTACTAGGATAATGGCACTGGGGCCTTTACAAACCTAGCCCATAGAAGTGTCCTGGCATTGTGCCGCCCATCATTAGTTCCTAGTTCCTCTATCAAGTAGAGCCACTGGAGTGATCCCTGGGGTGAACTTTCTATTTCCCATCCACTCATTAAGATTTCTCTTGAAGAGGGCTAGTGAGGTGCTCTGTTTGACATGTAAGGGAAGTCTATTCCAAAGCATGAGCAGTCTCTGGGTTATGAATCTGTCCCTCCAGCATGTTCTATTGATTGTGGTAATGAGGTTGAGGTCTCTATAGTGTGTGGTGTGGAGGGACTGGGATTTCTTCAGATACAGCATTTCTAACAGAGCTAGGTCAGACATGGCTCTGTAAGTCAAGAAGAGATCGCCTCTTAGTAGATGATATGAGACAGAGAATAGCTGGAGTTTTTTGAGTCTGTCCACATAGGACATGTGTTTAAGGCCTGGGATCCCCTTCGTGAGGTACTTTTGTGGCCTCTTCAGCTGTTGCAGGTGTCTAGTGAGGTACATGTCAAATGGCGCATTATATCTTATAATTGGTTTAATGAGGGAAGAGTAGAGAGAAATGATGACCTCTTTCTTCCTGGATGCAAAACCCTTGGTAATGAGATGTGCCACATAGAAGGACTTTCTGACCACAGTGGCAATTTGGTGGTCGAAGGAAAGGTTGCTGTCAATCTGTGTCCCCAGATCTCTTATAAAACCTTCAGTGCTCAGTGGGCTCCCATCAATGTGGTAATTAGTGGGAACTGAGTTTTTCCCAAAGGGGATGACGAGGCATTTTTTTTGGCATTAAGGTTAAGGCTATAGTTTCAACACCAGTCATTGGTCTCAGTGAGGCCTTTCTGTAGGATGTCTGCATCACTTGGGGAGTTAATAATGGCTCCCAGCTTGCAGTTGTCTGAATTTGGTCAGCCAGAGTCCCTCTCTGTTGGCCTGTACTTCTGAGAAGTAGATGCCAAACAGGAGAGGACCCAGGACCGATCCCTGTGGGAATCCACTTGTGGCTGGTCAGCAGTCTGACTTGCAGTCCACTACTTTCACACTGTGTGTTCTGTCTGTGAGCCAATTTGCAACCCTCCTAACGATATAGGGGTTGATGCCTAGTTTGCTGAGTTTATCAATAATTCCTGAGTGAGGAATGGTATCAAAGGCCTTGGCCAGATCGAGGTAGGCTGCATGAACTGCCTTACTTTCATCCACCATTCTGGTGACTGACTCAAAGAAGTCAACCAGGTTGAGCAGGCATGATCTACCTTTCACAAAACCAAATTACGTGGGATCTAGAGTTTGGAGATTCCCTATATCCTTGTTAATTAGGTCCATGATGATGCACTCCATAGACTTACATATCAGACTTGTCAGGCTAATGGGGTGATAATTTCCAGGGTCTGTAGTTGCTCGTCCTTTATGGAGAGGGATGACTGCAGTAGTGCACCATTCGGTAGTGAGAACGCCTTAGGTGAAGCTGTGAGTGAACAGAGGACACAGATGTGATACCAGTTCACTTTGGAATTCATGTAGAAAACAGCCAGGGATATTGTTGGGTCCCATGGAAGCTGTATTCTTGGCCTTAGACAATGCAGATTTAACCTGTGCTGCAATAATGCAGGGTACCTGGCATTTGTCTGTTACTGAGAGTGGTCCTTTAGGGGGGGTTGGTAAAGTTGGCACTGAATCTGTCGGCCAGTATGTTGGCAATATCTGTTGGCTCAGTACAGGAGGTACCATTGTGCAGTAACTCAGAGCAAATCTGAGTATTGCTATTGAGACTCTTGATATAACTAAAGAAGGCTTTGTGTTTGTTTTTACTGTCTGCCGCAATTCTACATTCATAGCTGGCTTTGGAGGTTTTGATGAGGGATCTCAACTTTTTGAGGCTAATAAGGGAATTTTTCCAGTCTTGGGACTTCATCTTTTTCTGCAACAGTTTCTTACTTCTGTTGAAGAGATTATTAATGGCAGGGGACCACCAGACTGGCTTCTTTTTTTGGAGGAGATTGTCTTCTTTCTGTTGGGTATGGCTAGTTCCATGCATTTATGTAAGTATTTGTACAGTGCAATGGTGTATGATTTGGCAATCACGCATCTATTTTCCATTGGCATGGGTGCCATGAAGTTAGCCAACTCTGTTTTTAGTAGTTCAACATCAGCTTTGGAGACGTTTTTCATGGTGGATACCTATGCGGGGTGTTACATGTAGATTTCCATGGTGATTAGTTTGTGGTCAGATCTAACCAGGGAGGAATTGACTACTGGTGTAGAGCAGTGGTTGTCCATGTTAGTAATAACCAGGTCAAGGATGTTGCTTTCTCTAGTGGCGGTAAGAATGAGCCATTCCAGGACATTGGAAATTATGAATTCCAGGAAGCATTGGTGCTTGAGTAGTTTTCCCAGTTGATTGAGGGGTAGTTGAAGTCTCCTAGTATGACAGTGTTGGGTTGGACCTTGACAGTTTCTAGGGTGCTTAGGAATGTGGAGTGAGAGTCTAGGGACATGGCTGGGGACCTATAGCAGGCTATGACTTGGATTGCAGTGTTACACAATGTTAGTTGTAACTGAAGTATCTCAGATGCATTATGCTGGGCTACTAGTCTGGAGGTCTGCATATCCTTTATGAATATGGAGATGCCACTGCTTTTGGAGCTTCAATCCATGTTTTGGGGCCGAAAGTTGTGGAATGAGTTATAGCCTAGTAGCACAGGGGTGTTTTCTGCTGCTTTAAACCAGGTCTCTGTTACAGCACAAATGTCAATGTTCTCCATTTTGATGAGTGCTTTGAGTGAGTGCATCTTAAGATTTAGGCCTCTAGCATTGAGCAGCATGACCCCCAGATTGCATTTATTTATAGCTGTTATAGTGGTAATTTGGTCTTTGGAGCACCACCTAAAAAGGCACTACAGGCATGGCAAGAGCCTTAGCCAGTACCCGGAAACCCATGGGTGACAGATGCAGATCACCTCTAGCAAAGCATCAAGGTCTGTCAGTTATGTCATCCCAAGCAGACAGATACTGAATCCCCTTAGAATGACCAGAAACTTAGCCAATTGTTGAAGTCAATCATTTTTGTTTGTACTGCGGTATCATTCTGGGTGATGGTAGGATACTGCTCAGAGCTAGTGTCACACCTGCCTGGGCCACATAATCCAAGAGCTCCACCATGTCTCTTTTCATATCCTCCAGGGAGGTGCATCTCAGGTCGTTCACACCCACATGGACAATGACAAAGTCATACTTGTACTTGTTGTGGAGTGACCTGAGTACATGTGTTATGTGTCGGATTCTCGCACCTGATAGACAGCTGACTGTTACCTTCTCCTTATTCAAGCTAGTGAGTGGGACATCTGTTTGCCTAACTATTGAATCAACTATGATTAGTGTATTGGGCAAGGTGTTTAGCATTAGGGGCTTAGGTTGAGGGGCACACTGTGGAGGTGAGCTATGTGTCCTGTGGTTTGTGCTCTGTTGTCGTAGTCGAGTGTGTTTCTGTCTTGGAGGCCTCTGCAGTTTGGGTAAATTTCTACTGAGTGCCTCTGCGAAGGTGGGTGTGTGGTTTGTGTTTTTATCTGAGAGCTGTGATAGTGGGTGTTCTGGAGGACTATGTGTTTCATGTGGTGTGGTGCAGCTGTTGATGTTCTCCTCTTGACCAGCTAGTCTGGTATTGACTGGAGAGTGCATAGCTTCCAGTTTGGTGTTATAAGTGCATCTCTCACAAGTCTGAGTGTTGGGAGGTAAGAGGAGAGTGTTGTCTGTGTACATGAGGCAGTTGCTACACTGTCTCAGAATGACCAAATGCACCAGGTTAATAGGAGAAACCACAGGGAACTGCCCTTTAATCATGCCATGACGGGTGGTCATAACTACTAAGTACTGGAGCTATTTCCGTGAAGAATGACTAGTACTGATGGTTTTTAGGTGTGCTATAATAATTGCTACAAAAACCTGTTGAAGTGCAAAGTGATTAGGCTATTTGAAGTGCGAGAGAGAAAGAACTAGCAAGATCTAATGGAAAAACTGAAGAGCAGATTTTCTGGCACCAGTAATAGTTTATCTCAGCTTGGCGCCACTGAGCGGAGCTTAAACAAGCGCAAACCCATGCAAACGCAGGCTTTTAAACCAGAAATTTGAAAGGAATGGAAATCTACCCAAACATTCAATAAAGTACAATTTCTGGGCCAGAAACCACTCCTCTTGTGATAGATAGGCTACCTAGTGCTTAACACTCCCACTGATAAGCTAGAAGGCTTCCCTTCAACACAGAAAGGCTTGGGGGGGGCTCAGAAGCTTACAAACAGTCCTGGAAACAGAAAATCTGTATCAGGACTAGACTAGTTACAGGAAAAGTGAGAAACAAGTGCAAATGTGGGCTTTTAAACCAGAAAGTTGAAGGGGGTGGAAAAACTGCCCAAATGGCCACTAATGATTGTGATGTATAATGTCTGCATATGGGAATATGTTTGTTTTTGTTTCACAAATATATATTTGTCTATGTCTGAAGTGATAATTCAATAAAGGCATTAAAAAAAAACAATGCACAGAATAAGTGTTACACATACACAGACCTAGGGGACATTACCAGTCTTCTAGTGAACAGGTTCAGCCGCCTCCCTCCAATACTGTAAGATCAAATACCCACATTTACCATCCCCTCATCAAATTTCCCAAGAACATGTTCCCAAGGAACTAAGGGCAAGAGCATTACATATGTTGTGTCAGATAATATATTAGGCTGCCTACTGGCTAGCCTGAAACATGAATTGTCAAACCCCTGCTGAGACTATTCATCATTAGCCTAAAAACAGACTTTGTGGCAGATGAATGAGGACAGCAACAATCATTCCCTTGTACAAAACTGGAACTACAACACATCCAGGTAATTACAGACCCATAAGACTAACCAGGCTCATCTGAAGGCTAAGGCGTGGATCATTATCGATCTTATAAATAGAAACAAAGGTGGCCTACAGACTCAGAACCCAACCCAGTTTGGATACATCAAGATCAGGTGCCGCCTATTTAAACTGGTTGACTTATTCAAAAAAGTCACTGAGGCAAGGAACAAAAGTATAACAGTACACACTGCCTATCTTGACCTTGCAAAAGAAGTTTAACGCCATCCCACACTGAGACACTCTTCCAGCTAAATGTAACCAATATGTAACTCACTGGATAGCAATCTAGATCATAAATAGAATACAGGAAGTAAAGGTGAATGGCTCTACCTCCTCCAAAAGACTTAGTGTGTCCACCCTTGGGCCACTTAAGTTTGATATTTACTTCTTAGAGATCAAGTCTAATGTTAAGAGATTGTGGCTCACCAAGTCTGCAGTTGACTGCAAACTCAATGCCTTCATAAACACGGAGCTACTTGTGTTTAATGTGGAACTGCCTGTTCTGCATTAAAGACTTTTTTTTGGTCCCTACCTGTCTTGTAGGAAATCTGACATCCCTGCCACAAGCAGATGCAGGCAATAGTCAGAGAAGGCATTAAGGTCAACAGTTACCAGGGTGAAAAGCATGGTGAGAGTGAGAAAGAGTCGTATCTCAGATGAGTGAAGAGTAAGCATTCTAAAGCCAGTGTAAAACAACTAAGGAGGCCTTCACAACTGTGTGGTACATAGTTATCATACTCCTTTCCCACTGCATGACAATTCTGGAAAAGATGATTAACAAATGATTATGCAGAGTAGTGGAAAGTAAAATGGGAGATGAGCAGTTTGGATCCAGATATATATATAGTACAAGTGACCTGATGTTTTCAGTGAAATAGATAGTGGAGAAGAAAGCAGAGATGAGGAAAAATCCAACTTGTCTTTCCTAGGCCTGGAGAAAGCATTCAACAAGCTCCCGAGAAAGTTGATCTGAGTAGTCCTTTGATAGTTCAACGTCCCTGAATCATGGTAGAATTAGAGCAGTCTGGGTACAAGGATCCAATGATGTAAATATGAAGAGTATTTGGGCACAAAGAGAGATTGCCAGTGTGAGTGGGTGTGCATCAGCAATCAGCTCTCAGAACTCTCATGTTCCTAGGGGTGAAGGAATATGCCAGCAGGCATGTCAAAAGAGGAGAAATCAGAAAAGTTGTTTTATGTACATAATGTGTCACTACAAGCAGACTTTGAATAAAAACTTAAATGATAAAGAAATGGATTGCAATACTGAAGGCACATGGGATAAAACTGTGTAGATTTAAGATACAGGTGATGGCAGCAAAGGAGGAAGCACCTGAACAAATGTATTAACTTGGCACTTCCAGCTAGATCCATGAAAATGGGGAAGTTTAAAAGGAAAACAGTGTC
Source organism: Protopterus annectens (assembly GCF_019279795.1). NCBI lineage: Eukaryota > Metazoa > Chordata > Ceratodontiformes > Protopteridae > Protopterus > Protopterus annectens. The sequence continues at coordinate 40,827,119 of NC_056742.1, read as the reverse complement.
ATTCTCCACAAACATTGATAAACTATATAAAAAAGCCCCTTAACTTTTACATCAGTACAAAACATCCCCAAATTAAGGACAGCATTAAACAGCTATATAAGAAGAAAAAAGTACATCAGAAAAATGAAGGCATCCCATGAACTCAGGCTAGCTACAAAAGTCAAAGTCAACTACAAATTCTTCTTCAGTAATATGAGAAAAACAGTAACACTCAGCATTGTTCACAGCTTATTCATAATGGTATTACCTATTCCAATCCAGCAGATATTGTCAACATTGTGGCAAACAAACTTAGTGGTAACTTCACTCAGAGACTTCTATTCAGAGCCCACTTATTCCATACAGAATCAAGCCACCAACCATAATGAACGAGCATGTACTGAAAGTACTCTCCAAATCAAATATAATGATAACTTGCCTGGTTGCTTAATTAATAAAACTAAACAAGCAATGGTGGATGCATTCTTCAACATCTTTAACATGATCTAAGCAAATGGCTTTTTCTCACATGTGTGACACACAGCTGTTGTGATCCCAATGCACAAGGGTGACTACACCACTGATCCCAACCAGCTCTTACAAGCAAAGCCATGAAACACATCATAACTCACATAATTAACTATGATAACAGAAATCTGATCAGATTTGACACCCATCAAGGATAGACCTTATCTGATGAATCTTGTGAACTCGTTTGAGAGAGTTACTGAAACCATAGTCTGTAGGCAAGCTGTTCACTTGGTGTACCTTAACCAAGCAAAGGCATTTGATACAATACCACATGCTAATATACTAAACAAGTTGAAGAAGCTCCAAACTGGCCCATATGAGACTTGGTAGATAGCTGACCAACTTAGTGAAAAGACTTACACAGGAAGATTAGAGGGTGCATCCTCCAAGGCCATGAAGTTGACCAGTGGATTTTCTCAGGGATATGTGCTGGGAACTCTGTTATTTGGTATCTACTTTTCAGATCTCTACACATATGAGCTCATCACAAACAAATGGTAGCTGAAGCTGGTAAAGAGAGCCAGGCAGAACCAAAATCAAAAAATTAAACCACAAAAATCTGGCTCAAGGTGATTCCAATACGAATAATTATTTAATAATCAGATAATCCAAAAAGCATGCAGTAAGTTTTTACACATAAAACTGCTTCCTCAGGCTTAAACAGTATATAAAAAAAAATAAAATGTTATATTAAACAATCACATGTCAAAGACAACCAATAACATATTTTAATATATCAATAACATCCATTGAGAATGCACAGTATAAATAAATATCCAGGTTTAGGATAGAAGAGTACCCTGGTTTAAATGAAGCTGTATCTTTTAAAACCAGTCTTGAAGCAAAGACACATTAAAAGATGATGTTATTGGTTGTCCATGGCATATGATTATTTAATCTAACTACATATACTATTTTAAAATGGTTAAATGGCTTATATAATTTATAAGCCTGAGGAAGCACTTTTATTGTGCAAAAGTTTGCTATGTTCTTTTTGTTTTTTGTTTTTTTGCAGTTTTTGAACAACTACTCTTAAAGGAGTCACCCTGAGCCAGTTTTTTTCCTGTTTTGATCTATATAGATATATATATATATATATATATATATATATATATATATATATATATATATATATATATATATATAAGAGGATCTAAGCTGGGAGTTGTCATCACTTCTCTTCTAACATACAGGCAATCCAATTTTCATCAGCTGGTTTACAAAAAGAAAAAAAATGGGCTCAATCCCTATCAACATTTTATCATTCGGTAAGAAATCCCTTGCTCCATCTTATTATACAGATGAAACTCCACTTCAAAATGAAAACACAGTGAAAGACCTCGGTACTTGCATGGATAGTTCCCTCATGTTTGACTATCACATTGCAATGGTGTTTAGGAAATCCTTTTACCTTGCACAGCTCATAGCAAAAAGTATTTACTCTAGATCAAAAGATGTCCTTACCGCCTTGGACTCTGCAGTGATCAGAGCCATGAAGTACAACTTTCCCTTTGAAATGTACCTTACTAACTAAACATATCAAGCAATTGGAAAGATCATAAAGTTTTTTTTTTTTTTTTTATGTTTTTAACCAAAATGATCCGATTCTTAAAATACCTGATCTACCAAGAGACTCAGGAGCGATCTGTGCCTCACTTCTGTGGCTATGATGGATCTGGTAGTTCTCATACCTGCAAAAATCTAACAGTTCTTCTAACAGTAGGGCCAGAGATCTAATTCTACTCCAATAAATAACACAAGGTGGAGGGGCAGATTAGGCATGCAGTGCCTCCACTTTTCTGGAACAGGCTTCCTCGACAACTTAAGCAGTGTGACGCTGTCTGCCTTCAAAAAAAGTAGCTGAACAACTGGAAGGGTACTTGTAAATTCATCCCTTTTATGACTGTCCAGGTCCTCCTTGAAAAGTGAGGCAAGGCCAAAGGTTTGGTACAGACAAGGCAGTAATAGCATTATAGAGCAGTTACTTGGCAACTCCTATGATCCTATGAACTGTCACATCTTTCCTTCTGTGAAAGACAAACACATATTTCACAAACTGATCTAAGTAAGCAGAGAAAATTTGCATTTACAGAATAACCCAAACAAAGCCCTTATCTTCTTCTACTTTCTCTCCACTGTCCGATACAGGATTCTGCTCTATGCTCTCCAGCATTTATGGAAATCTGTTAATAACCATTTTAACTTATCACTATATAAACTTTTAAAAACTGATTCCAAAACAATAAGAGAAATAGCCAAAGAAATCTAGGCAATCCTAAACTTTAGTGGACAAATTAAAAATAAACATTTAATCAACAAAGGGCAACATTTATCTCCCCTGCCAGTTCTGTCTACAAAGACTACTTCCAAAGAGCTTCAAGATTTATTTTTTCACTAACTTCTAGTTTCCCTCCCGCTAAAATCTAAACATCAAATTTTTCACAGTTACACTTTGGTTTACAACCAAAAAATAATTTCAAAAACCTTATCAATAAATCTATTAATTCCATCCTCATCAAAATCCCTTTAAGAAGCCATCTAACCAGTTTTACCCCCATCTTCAGTTTCTACAAAAATATTCAGTCTACTTGTTATGACCTCTAACTCATATCTGGAACTTATTCTGTACCAGATGAATGGAAACAACCACAATTATTAAACTATCAATATCCCATAACCCTTCTAAATATGAGTGCTACAGATATACAGCAACTTTATCCCCTTTAAGTCTTTGAACAATTTCCCTGTTCTCATGTTCTGCTGATTAAGTTTGACAATATGTGACCTATTCAGATGTAAATATTACACTCTGTTGTTCTCAATGCTCCCTTTAATACACTCTGTATTTAATTGCTATATACTATCATTCTGTTTAATACACTTTTCCTGCAGGATACCTTGCAATGCACTTCATTCTAGAATAAATTTTATGTATAATACGTGGACTGAATGAAATAGTTCAAGTTTGGTTCAAGCTGTGAGTACCCAACTAACTGTTTAACAAACAAATAAATACTTTTATAGATACATTATGCTGATTTATCCAATTAACATTTTTTGTATGTAGTATTCTTTACCAACATGGCTTTAGACATATCTTGTTGATTCAACCAATTAACATTTTTTTTGTCTGTAGTATTCTTTACCAGCACAACTTTAAACCTATCATCCTTTGCAGCTCACTTTCACACCTCAATACCTATGATGAAAGCAGCAAAAGGCTGCTAACCAATGCATTAGTTTGACTTGGTTAATGGCAAGCTTTCCTTCTTAAAATTCCCCTACTTTAATTCAGTTAAAATTCTTTAATCTGTCTCTCTGTCTCTCACACCATTCCATTCATGAATGTTTTAAACATCTTACTAGTATCATCTCTCTTCAAACTGCAGTTCTCCAAGCTTTGACTGTTGAGCTTAACCAATTTTCTCTCATTACTAATTACCAGGTAATCTTCCTTGGCAAATTATGGTCTTGTGTGCAGATAAATGTTTACTACTCAGAGCTTCCTATACATCTAAGGATCTTCTGACTCTATCCAAGATGAATTCAGTGAAATCAGTTCTTTGCATAGTTATATAATATGTAAGAAACCACTTCACAATTAACTCAATGGTATTTGGAATCTTGCAGCATCTTCTTCCATGGCACCAATTCAAATTCTCTGGCATAATAGGCACTCCCATAGACTTTGATATCTTATACAAATATTTAGAAGTTGACCTTGACCCCTCCCTTACCTTTCGTCACCACATTGGGTCTGCAACTGCTACCATTCTCAGACAACTATGATTGTTAAACTCTTTAAACAAGGAGCTAGAAAAGCAAAAGGTGTTTTCATCTCTAAACTAAAAAATACTCTTTCCTTGTGCTGCTATTCTGCTCCCAGAATGCTTCTACTCTTCAAGAAGCCTTTAATAAAATGTATTCTTTCAGTAATTTCTGACGCAAAAGTCTTATCATTACAACCCTCGAAATTCTACAGCCTCCCCTTAACACAAGGTGCTACCTGCCCCTTTTACCACTATTTTTCAAACACCCTTGCCTTAACTTCTGATCCACCCAACCAAATCTTCTGAGCTGCTCCTCACATCTCTGCTCAGTAAGATCTCAGTACTTTGGAACTACTACATTATACCACCGATCATTTAATCTACCAACTACTGAAAGGACCATTTTTTTGAATGTGTCATCATTTGTGGAACTCACTACTACTATATATTAAAAATCAGCCCCCACTCTACTGTTCATGAAATCATAACTTACTTACTTACATCACTGAAATCTGTCAGAGTACCAGCTTTTAATCATTCTCCAAGCCCTTACCCTCACTTCATTCCATTTAATTTTTATTTCTTGTTTTCTTTTCTTTTTTTCTCAGTTCTCTTTACTCCTTTGCATATGATTAACAAAGCAAATTGTGTAATTCAACTGTGCTCTTTCCTCATTTTAAAGGAAACTAAAATAAATTAAAAAAAAATTACACTCGTGTATATTCTCTTCACATGGTACATTATGAGTTACCTTTGTTTCTTTACTTTATTTGTTTAATACAATACTGAACTTTCCAGTCACTGTACTGTTATAATACATTTTAACTAGTATATCTTAAATATTATTTTTGCTTGTAATGTATCAATACACTGCAAATATTACTTTACTGCATTTTGGTCTGGCCATGAAAAAAAGCAGTTTGTTTTTACAGAATACATATTTACTGAAGTGTCTGGAAATACCCATTACTAATCATTATGAAAAATAAATAAATTAAATCTTAGAATAATATAAAATGAGCTGTGGCTGGGAGTACATAGAATCACCATAAATTACTATAAATGGGAAAGATATGAGCATTTTATATGTCTCTTTCCACATACTGTAGGCACTCAAACATATTGCAATTCATCTATCTATTAAGTAGTATAGTTAAACCTAAAAGTTGATTTTACGTTTTATATAAGGGTAAAGTGCACGGTATTTCTCAGTATAAACTGCATGGGGACATAAGGATGCAGTTTACCAAAAATACATATAATTAGCTTCCATTCACATATGCAGTACTTAAAAAGAGATATATCAAATGTACATGAGTGCATGAAAATAGAAAGCCATGATCAACTCCTCTTTCACTTATTTGCTCTTAACTTATCTCAGATTACATAAGCCTAGGGCCAAATGGTAATGTGTGAAAATAGCAATCTTACCTTAGGTTAAAATTAGTCACCCTGATGGTAGCCAGACTTACCTAAGGCATCGCTATAGATTACTTAATGATAAGAAAGGGTTTGCTATATCTAATAAAAATTCTACTGTTCAAAAGAAATTTGTTCACCTGCAGCTACAGGAACCAGCAGCTTGCATACACAAAAAAACTAAACATATACACTCACACCTTAACTGTGTTAGTGCAACTGCAGCCAGTCAGAAAAAGTAAAAAAAAAAAAAAAAAAAAAGAGAGAAACATTTTTGCAGGTGCAAACCATCTTGTACACCCAATACCTTACTTTTATATTTCGACTCCAAGCTAACTGGTAGCTGGAGAAAGTAACCTTTAAAAAAAATAAAACAAAACTATCACATTCTTTTTCTAAAATGTGATAATGCAGACTATGAAAGAATAACCCTTATATAAAATTAACAAGAAAAGGAGAAAGAATAAACATTCATGAGCAAAGACATTAAACAATGAAAAATTGGCAATCCAATATCGGGTAAGTGAAGGAACACAAATATAAAAATATAATTTTCTAAAAAGGTTTGTACACATACCTTTAGGAAGGTGCAGTGGGCAGCTCCAAGTTAGTTTAAAATCAAATCCATTAATAATGCAAAACAGAAAGAAAGAAAGTACTACAGAAGTAATATTTCTAGTAGTGCCTACAGTGAGGAAATGCAATACATGAGTGGGGAACTGTGAATCTAACCCATAATATAAATAACATTAGGCTATATAAAAATATTTCTAGTAAAACAAATTAACAGCATTTTACTCATAGGAACTTAAAATGTCACATATACATAAAAGAAGTGAACAATAATTAAATGTAAACTTATCTGAGAACAGTTCAGTAAGACTTATCTAATACTTAAATTAATTGAAATTTAAAAACAAATGGCACTTTGAACTGAATAAAACATTCCACAAGCATCATATTATTTATAATCCAGTATAAGAGGTTCTCATGTTCGATTCTCGCCTGGAGTGCTTTCTGTGTGGAGTCTGCATGTCCTCCCCGTGGTCGAGTGGCCTCCAAAAGACATGCATGAATGGGTGTGCCTTCGCTGAAGGTTGGGCATCAGGCTAGCAACTCGGCACCATAAAAAAATCGACTGCCAATCATTAGCGGACCGGAGTTTCGCTGTGGCGACCCCTAACCGGGAAAAGCCGAAAAGACAAACAAACATAAAAAGAACTATTCAAAATGTAACTTCTTGGTACAACTAGGTATTAGAGAAAGCATATTAGAGGTTTGATTCAGCTAACTGCAATCCATGTGCCACTAGCAATGGGTTGAATTTAATGTGTATGCCACTGGAATATTAGAAAGTCAAAAATTCTCTAAGAAGAAATATTGGGTTGTCCTAGTGCACCTCTCTCACTGAGTATATCATGCCCCAGAATTCTGGATACTAGGTATAACTCCAATGTGCACTAAACTCCTGCAATTTGCATGTTCTAGACAGAAATGTAGCTAGGATAGGGTGAAGGAGGCAGATGGGTGCAAAGCATTAGTGGGTGCAATCGGGATTCTGATCAAATCATAGTGCAGGAACAGCATTCATTTCTGCACTAGCATTTTTGAATGCCATACTGCAGCTGAAGCATGTGTCTTTTAAGTTGTAGCAAGTGGTTTGCTACTTTTTCTAAAGAAGATTTTTTTTGTTGTTGCTGTTCCTCATGTAGAAGGGACCTGGTTTAATGCATTGCCCTGAAAGTGAGCTCTGACTCTAGTACAAGATGGAAGCAAGCTGTCTTGTCTGCTAGCACAATAAGATGGTTCTAACACCTACCTGTCTTCAGAGTTAAGCTAAGGTTTGGATTCAAAAATTGAATTTGTGCAATGATCAACCTCATAAAGGATGTGTGCAAGGATCAATGGAGGAACAATACGGCTGGGTGTAGTATATACTATTTACAATATGAAGACACAGTAATGAGGAATAGTACTACAATATGCATCCTAGTATATGCAAATTAGGCAAATCAAGATGGCAGAGTGATTCATAGATGTATACATAGTGTGCCTTGGAGTGCACATGCCATAGAATTAACCATCACTGATTCCTAAAGTTCAAGCTGCAGGAATTGTAAAACATGTTACTTCTCTCAGTGCTGTTTTGCTGCATCACCTTAAGAAAAGTTTTGTTTCTTCTTTAAGTATCACACTAACAAAGCAAGTATTAAAGCCCGGTAGTTCAACAAGCAGTACTTTCTTAATGTACATGTATGATTTTTCCAGCATTGTAGATAAACTGCAAAAATACAAACAAGTTCTGCATTGTACAGTGTCAGTTGCTTATGATATATGCTATAACACTAAGCTGTAAGAAAATGTAATAGTTGACCACCACCCTATTTCTCACTATTGTTTCTATTATGCACGTTTGTATGTTTATCTCAATTTATTTTACATTTATATGTAGCAGCATCCAGACCAGAAACCCTGTCATCATCCATGCCTGTCTTTCACCACCAATAGCTAGTACACCATCACCACAAACACTATAGCCATGAGTGTCCCCACCTGTTGCTGTCATCTTCACACCTCTGGCAGGACCTGTAGTGGACACTGTCTCCAACCCTGTAAAGGAAGGTGAGCTATTGAATCTGCCAGAAGGAAAGAGAGAGGATGTGGCGTTTACATCACCTGACTGCAGCTGGAGAAAAGAGTGGGGTTCCTTGTTGACAGGTGGCTGGATGTCCAAATTGACTACTTGGAGACACTCCTCCAGTGACTCATTCAGTCACATCCTATCATCAAAGCCAGGAGCCCATGGTGATATATCCCAAGATTGAGGAATAAGCTCCCACTGGGTTGTGGTTGACCAGGAGTACCACTAAACAATTCACCCTATCCCTTAACCTAATGTCCCTCTTCCTTTTGCGCATATGCCTGCCCCTATATGATGTCCAGTCCTCCTCATCACAACTCTCATTCCTCTGTGTGTCTGATGCCTCCTTCTCCATTCTTTTCTCCATCCTTGATTGTATCAGTACTCACCCTATCAGACTTATTGGTCTTCTATGTTTGTTTGTGTGCTGCTATCTGGCTCAACCTCTTATCTTCCTTTTCCTTCCTTACTAACTAAACCAGTGTACCTCTTCTTTATCTATCTATATAAATATATATATATATATATATATATATATATATATATATATATATATATATATATATATACACACATATATATATGGGCACCTGCTCCCCACCCAAAAAAACTTCCCTTCTTCTCTACCTCCAGCCTGCTCATTCCATGATTGTTTACCTTTTGTTTTACACTCTGGTAGCTTCTTACTTTTTACTTCTTTTCTGTCTTCCCTTTTCAACTTTCAGTTTGGTCAAAAATATGTGTTCCATGGCCCATCAAGGCTGCCACATAACTTCTCCTTCTCCTTCTTCTTGCTAATGTGTGATTGCATTTTCCTGAGGTGGTACAGTACAACTGACTGCTCTTTCCATTATCTCTGCAGAAGCCTCAACTCAGACATTGAATGAAATGTCCTCGCACTCTTTCCTCTATCCATTCTTAATGAGCATCGGGTCTCACAGTACAAACAAAGTAAACAAACAGTGAGCTGTTAAAACTGTTTATACAAAAATGCTTATACAAATTACAATTAATATTGTCATCTTGCAATATGCAGGTAGTACTACAGGAAAATAAACTGAATATGAAGTGCAACTTATGCTCAGCACTGATTAATCATTCAATGCAAAAGAACATTAGTGAGTTTAAGCTGCGTGCCTGTATGTCTATACTTTGTTCTTAGACCTCTTATGCACATGTACTGCTGTTTAATAGTGCATACATAACAAGGTATATACAGAGACATTTAAATCTACATCCTTATCTATTATGATTAACAGCAAGTAAACAAAATACAGAATATTGAATGTTTTGTGTGTTTAATTGTATGAAACAAGGACTGAACATTTTCTAAATATATCTGGTAAATATATATTGACACAAGTTCTATTAAACCTCTAACTGATTAAAAAAGAAAACATAAAAATGAAGTTTCATTGTGCTTTGTATAATAGGACAGAAGCAGCTACAATGTTGGGGTCTTCACACCTGGGAATATGGTCAGTTATTTAGCTGCTCTCTGCAATGGCTTTTTTAGATTACATATCCCTATTCTAACAAAAGGTAAATATTACACTCATATTGTTTCCTTGTGCAGATGCCATGGGTTTACTTATCATGGCACAACAGTTCTCTCCATTAAAATGTCTAACCATTCACTGTTTTGTCTTTTTTCTGTGATCCTAAGGAATCGTACATTTACGCACAGGTCACAAGAAGTCAGCCTTCATCATTGTCTAAAAAAACCCTCCATTCCCTAAAAGCTCTCTTTACCCGAGAGAATGCTGATGTCTGTGCAGTCACTGAGACATGGTTTAAAGCTGCAGAGAGCACACCAACAGTGACAGGTTATAATCCTTCCACACATTTAGGCCATCTACTTCACAGGCAGGGACTAAAGGTAGAGGTGTCTCTATTTACATCAAAGATAAATATACCTCATGGCTGGTCAAACAGGACAATGCACTTGAGCTGCTCCATGTTCAAATCACCATAGGTAAAATCCAATACCACTTCCTTGCAAGCTATAGGTCCCCCTGTATGACCCAAGAAACTAATATCATGTATTTAAATGTATTAGCAACACTAACCATCCAACCCAACAACATATTCATGGGTGACTTTAACTACCCCACTATTAACTGGGAATTCTATATGACACCAAATGTACATACACAGAGATTCCCGGATTTTGTAAACAAACTCCCTGTACCAGAGTGGCAATACTCCAAACAGGGGTACAACCATACTGGATCTGTTCCTCACTAATGTGGGAGAGTGCTACACACACCCTACTGTAATGCCTTCCCTAGTAAGGTCAGACCACAGAATGGTCTCCTTTGAAGCAAAAATAAAACCTGGACCCCCAGCTAAACCTGTAGTATTCAGAAACTATTCTAAGGCTAACCTCCTGCTATTAAGAGAGAAGCTGACAAATTTACAAGCCCTCATAAACCCTGAGAACACTGCTGCCTATGCAGAACAGTTTAGAGAAACCATGTACAAGCGTGTTAATAGCTGCATAGAGGCAGCTGTATCCAACAGAAAGAAGTACAGAACTAACTCAAAAAACAAGCCACCCTGGTGGAATCACAAAATCAATAGGCCATATAACAGGAGGAAGAAAATAATGGCAACATTTAGGAGGCACAGTGCCCAGCATGATAAAAGCATTCTCATCAAACTAAACAAACAACTCAGAGGACAAATAAAGACTACCAAAGCCAAATTTGAGGTAAGTTTGGCCTTCCAGGCCAAGGACAACCACAAATCCTTCTTTAGCTATGTCCACAACCTCAAAAGCAATACGCAATTGTGTGAAGAGCTCATTGTAAATGGAGCCACCTATACTGAGTCAGAAGACAAAGCAAACCTCCTGGCTGATAAATTCAGTTCCAACTTTACCGCTCTCTCCCAGTCAACCTTCCCTCAGGAAATATCATCAAATATAACTCCCCCAACTATCACTAGGGAACAGGTCCTTAATGCTTTCTTTAAGACCAAGAACACTGCAAAATGGGCCCAGACAATATCCCAGGATGCCTTCTAAGTTGCATGAAACATAACCTATCAGGGCCTCTGGAATTACTATTTAATTGTGGCCTCCAATCAGGTTCCAGCCTCATGAATGGAGAAAGGCAACAGTTATCCCTTTGCACAAAGGTGGGTCATCTACAGACCCTGGAAACTAAAGACCCATAAGTCTCACTAGTCTTATATGTAAAGCCATGGAAAGAATTATCATGGAAATGATCAACAGAGATACAGTAAACCTCCAGACACTAAACTCTACCCAGTTTCGTTTTGTCAAGGGGAGATCTTGCCTACTCATCCTGGTGGACTTCTTTGAGAAGGTCATCAAAGCAATGGATGAGGCAATAAAGTTCACACTGCCTACCTTGCCCTGGCCAAGGCATATGACATAATACCCCACTCAGGCATTGTTGACAAACTCAAGTGGTTAGGTACAAACCCGTATGTCAACTGGTAGCCAACTGGCTCACAGACAGGACCCAGGAAGTTAGAAATGGGGAGTCCACCTCTGCAAAAAGGCCAGTCACAAGTGGAGTTCCTCATGGATCAGTCCTTGACCACTCCTTTTTGGCATTTATTTCTCAGAAGTCAAGGCCAATGTCAGTGTTCTCTGGCTAACTAAATTTGCAGATGATTGCAAATTAGGAGCTGTCATTGAATCTCACACTGACACAAATGTTCTCCAGGAGGGGCTGACACAGACAACTGGTGTCAGAGCCATGGAATAAAACTAAATGCCAAGAAATGCATAATAGTATCCTTTGGGAAGTCATCCAACCCTGGTAGCTATCATATTGACAACACATCCCTTAGAGTAGATCCATTAGTTAGGGACTTAGAGACACACATAGATAGTAATCTAGCCTTTGACCATCATGTGTCGACAGTGGTGAGGAAATCATTCTATGTTGCACAAATTAAAAACAAAGGTATGGCATCTAAGTCCAAGGAAACCATTGTTCTACTGTATTTGGCATTCATCAGACCTATCATTTATTTTTATTTTTAGTTATTTAACATTTGTTTACCGGGAAAGTCCAACTTGGAATGATGACAATTTTTAGTGGAGGCCCTGGGCGAAATGCTCCAGACGCATGTCTTTGTAACATGGGAGGAAACCAGAGTACCTGGAGGAAACCCACACGAATGCAGGGAGGACATGCAGACTCCCCACAGAAGGCACTCCCAGCCAAGAATCGAACCGGAGAACCTCTTGTTGTGAGGTGGCAACACTAACGCTGCACCACTGTGCCATCCTATCTTTGAGCATAATGCCCCATTTTGGTATTTACCTAACCAGGCATATCCAAAAATTGGAACGTTCAGAGAAGTTCCTCATTAAATGAATACAAGGTGTAAGTAAAATGTCCTATGCAGACTACCTCAAGGCCCTATCCCTGTATTCTGTCTCCTACAGGCTTTAGAAGGGAGCTCTATGCCTGGCATACAGGGCATCATCAGACAGTACTATGATGGACCTTCTTTATATTCACAAAACAAACAGCACCAGATTTACCCATTCTAAAGACTTAAACCTTGCCTATGCTATAAATAGGACCTGCTGTAGAGATAGGTATGTATCCCAGAGACTACCTCGTCTATGGAACAGCCTCCCCATCCATGTGAATCAGTGTTGCTCCCTAACCCAATTCAAGTGCAACCTGGACAATGGGATGCAGAAATTCATCCCTGGTTCGGCACCTATGTCTCTAATGGACACAGGTAACCTGTAAATGGTTTATCTCCCGGACCATGCTTACACTTATCAAGGGTATCACAAGTTGTCAGAGATTTGGAATGTATGGCTAGGCTTAAAAAGGCCCTTGTGGTCATTAGTTTAGCAAACACCTATGAACCTATGAAGACTGCATATAGGCCCACTGTATTATCAAGCCAGAGTATGACATCTGACAGTCACAACCTTAGCAGAAACTATTTCAGTGTTCTTGATCTTGTCCTCCTGGTTATGGACACTTCACTACAGCATTTCTCCCAAACAGACATTACCCACCTGCAATCAGATAGACAATCTCAAGGCCCTCCTACCTTTTTTGATTCCACTCAAATACCCTTATTTATTTCCACTGGTATTGTAAAGAATGTAAAATAAAAGCATTATTAAACCATCCTATTGAACTTTGACCCTTACCCCCGCGGTAGTGCATTCTCGGAGTTGGTATATTTAGTTAAGGGGGTGTGGGTGGTGAAGCCCCCCGCATCGGTAAGTTTAGTTTTGCTTAGTGTAGCTACTTTCATTGGGATGGCCAGTCAGTTACTTACTTCACGTGAAACATCGGTCTTCCAGATGTCGGTCTTCTGAAGGTGTCAGTCTTCTCGTCTCGGGCAACTGGGTGTCGGGTAAGTAAGCAGTCAGTGTACTGAAGTAGACCCATATATATATATATATATATATATATATATATATATATATATATATATATATATATATATATATACATACATACATACATATAAGATCAAAGACTTTACTGAAATCCAGATACATACCTAATCTACTGGGATCTCAGCTCTAATTTGGAGTTAATCTAGTAATGGAACTTAACTGGTGATTTAATTAAGCTCTATCTTCTCAAAAGGAAATTTACTTCTTTCCTACAACATGGTGAGATCTTGGAGGTGAGTATATTTAATAGAAGGGCTGCCTCCTACATGGGAATTCTGGATCACTTGCACTCCACTTCACCAAGAGTATTTTTTTTTCTGCAATGAAATTCACCTATATTTCTAGCAGTACCTACAGTGAAGAAATGATGACACATGACTCAATTAATTCAACTATATTTATCTCACAACTAGATTAAATCTGACTGAAAAGTCATATTTCCTAGGAACAAAGGCTGCTACTCCATCACTTTCCTTGCAGAATTTTCACCATATACTTTTCTGAGATGGAAGCAAACCTGAAGTATCCCTGTTTCTTGACTATTACTTGTAAAAACAGGGCAATTTTGTCACCCTCTATTCCTACTGAACTACACAAGCTGTCAAGGTGAGACTAAATACTTTAGCATTGAGACACACACATAATCTGCCAGCTGTTTCAGTGTTCAGGTTTAGGACTTCTGAATATTGTGTCTTAACTACATGAGTTATTTTCTCTTTTTCTTAGTTTAAGGTTACCCTCTACTGGATCCCTTTTGGAAGTGAGAGGCTGGGTACAGCTGATCCTGACACATTTAAAATTAAACTACATTTCTAACCAAAACAGGAAATTTCAACCATTGTTGTTGCACTTTAAAGCATGTATACAAGGGTGATTTTTTTCTCAGTACATCCCCACTGCGGAGGTTTCCATCCTTAGCACATTCCTGCTATGAGTAAGCATTAACTCTTTGATGGTTGTAGCTCAGAGAATGTAAAATATTCAGGTATACCCTCATCATAGAATTAGTAAACATTTCCATATTCAGTCTTAAATTATCCCTCTTCTAGGAATCAGAGCTATGGTCAAATGACCTTCACTGCACACCTGCCTCTCTCCCACATTTCTCTCAGTCTTGCTCCATATTCACTTTCTTCTTCCAAATGAACACACTAAAACAATGAGTAACAAGGTCACAAAGGAAAATCAATTGGTTAAACATACAAAAAGAAAAATCTAGCAAGGCTAGACTTTCCACTGTGTGATACCTTAAACTTCTTGTATCAGAGGCAACATGGGATATATGCAAATTACCATTTAAGGATATCAGGTGTTTCAGCTAAATGGCAATTCTGTATGTCCATAACTTTTTATTTTACTTTTAAGTCTATTTATGGACAATTTCAGGCCAATAAAGCCAAATCCCTCTAGCTGTGGACATGCATGTTTCTGCCTTCGTATGGCATCATCAGCACAGCATAAGAGGAATGTCTGAACTTTGGAAACACAGGGCTGTTATACCCAAATGATATCCATAAACATAAGGGTGTCTACAAACTATCCCAATTAGCAAACTAAAACAATGAGTAAAAAGGTCACACAGGAAAACCAATTGGTTAAAAACACAAAAAGAAAAATCTAGCAAGGCTAGACTTTCTATTATGTGATACCTTAAACCTCTTGTATCAGAGGCATCATGGGATATATGCATATTATCCTTTAAGGGTATCAGGTGTTTCCACTAAATGGCAATTCTTATTCTGTGCTGATAATGTCATATGAAACATGCATGTCCACAGCTAGAAGGATTTGGCTTTATTGGCCTGAAATTGTCCATAAATAGACTTATAAGTAAAAGTAAAATAATAAGTCATGGACATTCAGAATTGCCATTTAGCTGAAACACCTGATATCCTTAAAGGGTAATTTGCATATATCCCATGTTGCCTCTGATACAAGAGGTTTAAGGTATCAGACAGCAGAAAGTCTAGTCTTGCTAGATTTTCCATATGAACACACTGTAAATACTCAAATAAAAAGTCATTAATTTAAGTTTTACCTGCCTATGTCTACACAATTCCCACACAACACACATATACCTCCAATAACTCAGCATCAAATGAGTTTTCTTGCACTCCCCTATATCAGTTATATTTATTTTTTATATCACTGATATGTTTACTCTTAGTGGAGTTTGAAAATACATTACTTACTTTAAAATTCAATCTGTAGTAAGTGATGCTCAGTGTTCAAAACTGTTATTGATCTAAATGTTTGACTCATTCACCAGTGGCATTTTTATGAGGTATAAGGAAACCAATTTATCATATATATGAAAAGTTTTTGAGGGGGGATTCATTAAAGCCTGTAATTTTCCATGTAGACAGAGTGGCACAGTGCTAACACAGAATCCAGCAGCTGTGTGATCCAGGAAACAGAGAAGACGGGTGTGCACAAGCGTGCAGACACGGAAGTGTCCATGGTCTGCAAATCAACTCATAAGCAGGTGAAATTAATCCAAATGAGGGTGTTTTGTGATCCATAAAGCAGACAGGTATCCATGCAGAACACGTGTTGGTGTTAGAAGTGTACAGAGAAAATGTCCGTGTACAGAAATGAAAAATTGAACAGGGGCTGTAAAAGCCTAATTTAAAGGTCAGACTTGTCATAGTAGGTACAGGTGCATGCAAAACTATCCCACGTAAGTCCAAAAATTAATGCAAAATAATATAGAATAATATATTTTTTTAATACCCATATTATGCTTGTGTGGCGCGTAGCAAAGCGCAAACTTGCAGTTATGCAAAAAAATATATTAAAATGTGTAAAAACTAAAAATAAGACATATGTGAGAATAATGCATTTTAGGGCCCTGCATGCAATGCATAAAATGGTAGATTTCCATGGTTGCTAAGGAAGCAGGCCATGGAATAGTGAAGTATCCAGGTAATGTGCAAGGATCTGTATGCAAATGAACTGGAGTTGCTGAATAGCAAAAATGGGCCAGTGTGTCTGCAGATAAAATCCGTGTAGATCCAGAACCGTGCTGGTGTCAGAACAGATAGCTGACATAAAAAGGGGGTGTGTCACTATAAGTTTAAGTGGATTGGAGTTCAGAGGTGCCAGTTTGTGCACCACTCAGATCAGCTGAGCAGGGAGCGGTTAAGTGCTGCTAAGCTTTGTTTAGCTGCAGGGCACATGCTTTAGCTGGTTTAAGCTATGATGAGTGTGCCCATGCATGGGGCTGTGTCCAGACTGCTCAGCACTGTTTACACTAGCACTGGTGTGGGTTTGCACACCGTGTTGCAATGCTTAGCAATGAAAGCATTAAAAAAAAAAAGGAAATAGCCTGGGAAAGCCAATCATGTATAAATTACTGATAAGCCCTGTTCCACTGACACTGGGCCATTCACACCCATCAGTGATATACCTGGTAGGTGGAATGCATCACAGTTAGCCAATTACACATGTTGAATCTGCAGCACAACACTATAAACTATGCATAAACTCTACAATCTGATTTTTCCCACATAATCTGCACCATTGCAGTACAGACTTGGGAATTTTAACTGACAGAATGCTAGGGGCTGCTGCTGCTCTGCTACATCTATATGTGCTAGAGGCTGTGGGCAGCGCTGCTGCTGCTGACAATAGGCCTAAACTGAGAAGGAGAAGAGTGTTCAGGCCCAGGGTAACCTTCCAGGAGCTACATGAGTTGGAGATCATAGAGTTCTGCAGGGTGGACAGGGACATACTACAAGAACTCATTGAGCTTTGCTGACCTCAGCTTAGACCCAGAGCCAACAGAGCAGAACCCATCCCAGTGGAAACAAAGGTATGTGTAGCTACAGGTACTTTTCAGAGACCAACTGGGGGCATGATGCATATCTCACAGGCATCTGTATCCAGGGTACTGCACCAGTTCCTGGCTGCCATGCAAACACATGCCAGTGAGCACATTTATTTACCCCCACACCTCTGAGGAGAGGGCCAGCAGTATGCATCTCTTCCACCTTGCAGCACAGCACACTACCCTGACGTACTAGATGCCATATACCGCACTCATGTCCACATCAAAGCACTGCCTGGTGAGAAGGATAGAGTCTACATCAACCACAAGGGCTATCACTCCATCAACTGCCAGATCATGTGCAATGCCCAGGGCATTATCGTGAGTGGGTGCACTGGCAGACCTGGCAGTTATCATGACTCCCATATCTGGCATGCATCACAGCTAGACAGATGTTTGCCATGGGGACATCCCATATAGCCATCTACTGGGGGATGATGGCTACACACTGCAACGTGAATGATGGCACCCATCAGAAATGCACACACACCTACTGAAGAATGCCATAATGAGGCACACGCACAAACTAGGAACATCATAGAGTGTGTGTTTGGTCTGCTCAAGTCATGGTTCTGCTGCCTCGATATATCTGGTGGACCCCTGGAGTATTCTCCAGCCACATGTGCACAGGATGTTCACAGTATGTTCCACACTACACAATATGACCCTGTGGAAACAGCTGTGGCAGAATCATCACAGGGAAAGGACACATAGCCCCCTACCAGTGCCAAAGCCCCCACAGCCACACCCATGGAGGGACTAGGAGGAGGAAGCTCCTGAGCCTGTCCCTGTAGGCAAACATAGACATGCCCAGTATTCTGTGGCCTTGGCAAAGAGGCAATGGATAGCACAAGCAATGACAACCTAGGGACTGAGACCTCACTCCGACTCACATACATAGTAAAATGGATGCCAGCCACACCACACAAACTGCACCTTACCATGTATTGGCTGTGTAATGTGCACATCACACAGAGTCAGCCCTGAAGCACTGTTATCTCAAATGCTGCTTTCACAAGGTAAGTTGCTCTTCTTTACAGCAAATGTATGGGGTACTAGACTATGGTAGCATATGTATGGACCTGCTGCATGTATGCAAGTGAATAGCGTGAGCTACTGGGCTACCTGCAGAGAGCTAACAGCTATGTGGGACAACAGGAACTCTCTGTCTAATACTGGCTGCCCCACAATATGCAGTAGGCCACAGGGCAGCAAAACCCACTGCAGTATGCGAGGGAAATGTGAAACAATCGGGTCATAGGACAGATGCATGACTGTCAATGCTAGAGTCCCCTACCCTCAACACAGCCGTGTTCCTACACAACTGCAGTAACAGCATGTTTTCAAGGTTATAGCAGCAGACCACACAATTCCAGGGCTATCCCAAACAACCTGGTGACATGTTCTATTTCCTCAATATGCAGGGGTCAAAGTGTATGTCTGTCTGATGTTGATAGTGTCAGGAATTAAACTTCACTTTCTGGTGGCTGGTGTGGCTTAGTGCCCTAGGTACACTAGCATGGTTGATGGTGTTCGTGGTTCGAAGTCGGCTACACCTACAGTTTTGCATGTAAGATACTCCTATGGTAAAAGTCCCACAGACTGTCAGTATGTCACTATTTGTTACTGCAAGAAAGCTGGACAAAGCCAGAGGCAATGGAAGGACAGGGGGCCACATCTGTGGACATTACACATGCTCTGATTAACCTAGATGGTGGTTAACGTAACCACAGGTTGTAACAAGTCAGAGAAGCAGCAGGATGTAAAGGCCATCATGTAACTGTGTTAGTACCTACAAGTCAGTGAGCACCGTGTAGTAGTATATTACCAAAAATACACAACTGTCTGAGGAGCAAAGCAGACATATGGGGTGGAATGCTAGACATCCTGCTAAATATATACAATCAGAGGTGTGAAGTCTGTAACCCTGTGTGCGGTGTTACATCATATACCCCAGTCACAGCAAACCTACAACTATTTAGAGCAGGAAATATGGACAAAGCTATGAACAGGAGTGGAACAAAGGCCCGCATATAAGCAGAAGGATTAACTAGTGGCTAGACATATGTAAAAAGTGCAAAGAATAGCAGGTCATACAGTAGCATGGGTTCCCTGCTGTGTATGGAGTCGGTACCTCAAATGTCTCTCATCAATTCCTAATGTCAATCTATAATGATGTAGCAGAAAATCACAATGCTATGTAAAATGTACCAGACATATGATGCAAAACCCAGTACACTATATAGCAATCTGAACACACTCTAGGTATGACTCAGATATTATGTGCAGCTCAGAGCCAGGGAATCTCCTGGACATAATATCAGGGAGGTACTGGACAGCTGAATCAGGTGCATCAGCCAACTGGCTGTAGCACACAAAATCCCAGACTGCAGTACAGGTAGGTCTGGCCTGGAGTCACCTTGTAAGTACTGACAGTCACACCAAGCATGCTCCTACACTTAGCTAATATCAGCCCATGTCTGATGCCTCATCTGCCTGAAGATGTGTATTATATCTCTGTGCATACAGACAGCTATGTATATGTATCTGTCTCTCCCTCTCCCCCTCAGAAAAAAATGATTACCCTTAACTATCAGTGTGTGGTATATATATATATATATATATATATATATATATATATATATATATATATATATATATATATATATATATATATATATGGGTCTAGGACTATTCACTGAAGGCACATTTCACTGAAAGTCAAATGACTGTGCACAAATCACTGAAAGCTCAACTCACTGAAAACTCAATTCACTGAAAGTTATATATGGCCTTTTCCCCATTGTTGTGCGACCCTGGAGTTAGTATATATAGTAAGGGGGGGTGTGGGGCACTGCCTCCCACATATTTTGGATATATATTAAGTTCAGAAAAAAGTAATTTATTGGAATTGCAAATATCCATGTATATAGTTCAAAATATTTAAAATAGGTGGGGGGCTATGCCCCCACACCCCAATGTGGGGTTGGTGCACCACACTCCCCCCCTTACTATATATACTAACTCCAGGGTCGCACAACAGTGGGGAAAAGACCATATATAACTTTCAGTGAAATGTGTTTCAGTGAATTGTGTTTTCAGTGAATAGTCCTAGACCTATATATGCATATATATCTATATACATATATATCTATATACATATATATATATATATATATATATATATATATATATATATATATATATATATATATATATATATATATATATATATGACCAATACCGAATTTCAAAACATCGAGATTTTGGAATCTTGAAATTAAAACGTGGAAAAAAAAAGGCAACTAAAAGAATGTTTTTGCAGGGGGGCAAGCCCATCTGCACCCCTACACCCCCTGCAACTTAAATATACCATCTCCGATATTGTGCTACAGTGAAGAGAATGGTAAGCGGAGCAGGAGCATTACTGTTCTCTTCACTGTAGAGTGATCTTGGAGTTGGTATATTTAAGTAGGGGGGTGTGGGGGGTGCAGTGGGGCTTGCCCCACTGCAAAAACATTGTTGTACTTGTTTTATTATTTTTTTTTTTATTCCACTTTTTAGTTTCAAGATTCCAAAATCTCGACTTTCTGGGATTGGTATTTCGAAAGTTGAGATTTTGGGCTTTCAAAAAAAAAATTTGGATCCATATATATATATATATATATATATATATATATTATATATTACTAAATAGGTAGGGGTTCTAATCCCAGAAAGTGCAAGTGTGTGCATGTGTGTGTGTGTGTGTGTGTGTGTGTGTGTGTGTGTGTGTGTGTGTGTGTGTGTTTGTGTGTGTATGTATGTGCAAATACATCCCCTTGCAGCAATGTGCCCGTCTCACCTATCTGTGTGCAATGGTTATACATTTTAAGGTGATGCAACTAGATGGTGGCCCAGAATAGCCCACATGTATGTAGGCTAGCCACCAACACCTACATTTGTAGGTACAGAATACCCAAGTGATACGTATCAAAGGTAGCATGCCTTGCCACAGGATACGCATGCAGAATTACCCTGTCTGCCCCCATTGTCCCTGACACAGTGTTCTATACATATGCACCTAGGTAACCATAGGTTCATAGGTTCATAGGTTGGTACTAGGCTATCAGCCCTAGGGCCTATACAAGCCTAGCCGTAACAATTCCCTGGCTATTTCTTCCCACATTATTTACTTTCCTGGACCCCTGTCTAGCGATGATGCACACATACAACTGTACCTTGCTGATGTCACATTTCTGCTTTGTTACCATGCCATCCTCAGACGCTGTATTGCCACCAAGTCTCAACAGCATAGCTATGCAGACCCCTGGAACAGAAACATACAAAGGTCTGAGAGACACCTGTCAGTCTGCAACACTACCGCCAAGGTATCATCATACAACAAACGTACAAACACTTTGATGTGTACTCATGACACATGCCAGCATACAGCACCTGTCATGGCATAAAACTACCACACCACAAAATGTCATGTAATGTACTATAGTCATCCTGTGCATCAGACACATATTTGCATGTCCCTGCATTGATGGTATGGATGGCAGGGATATAGCACAGGTATTATCACATGCACAGGGTGTGGTGAGGGGGAGAAAAAGGCCTAGGTTGTGCCAAACAGTTGACATCGTGTGTGAAAGTCAGGAAGGGGTGCTGCTCAGTTGGGTTTGCAGGGGTGCCATTTGTGTCCGTTGGTGACCTGCATGTGAGAGTGATGTTTGCGTGTGTGTGTGCGTACACAGTCAAGGAATGTGCTAGCCCTACACATGGGTATGTTGATCAGCAGTGGACTGTACATGGCAGGAAGGATAGTTCACCATCTCTGGCCATGAACAAGGGAACTGTCTCTTCCAGGAGTGTAACTGGCACCACCACACCCAGGATCAGATGCAGTACTAGTTACTGATGGTAACTGGTGTCTGCTGTGCCTGTGTCCCTTATGGGACTGCTCAGGACCATGTGCCCATGGTCTGCCACATTATGGTGTGGACAGCACCCTCTCTTCTGTAGTGCTGGAGGTACTGCCACTATGATAGCATGAGTGGGCATGGCCACGTGGACTCTCAGAGGATGTTGTTGCTGACTTACGTCCATGTGTCCGACGCCCTACTCCCACCACATGTTCAAGCACAGACAATGTGTGATCAAGGACTGACAATGTCTCAAACCATCGTCTATCCACTACATCAGTGAAACAATGCATGGCATCACCAATGTGGTGGAGGGAGTCACGGATGTCAGATAGTGATGCATTCATGATCCTGAATATCCATCTGGTTCTGCATTTGGAACATGCCTGTGCCTCCATGATGGACCGAAACATGCATTAAGTCTCTCATGATGTGACACTTGTGACAGGTGGTGGATGGGCACCAGTCTTCCTTCAAGCACCCTGTCAATATGCCTGTGTGGGACCTTGCCAACTCTCTGGCTATGGCGAGTGTCTGCATTCACTGATGCCATAGTTGCCACACACTCTTATTCGATGCCACTGTCCAATCTCTGTGGCTTCAGGGGACTGGGTATGTGTGGGCATACTGGCTGTGAACGGAGACAATGGGGGAGGAAGTGGGATGTCAACCCATGGGACAGATTCAGCTCCCAACAATCCCACCTGTGGCTCACTATGGCCACCATCATCATCAGAGTCTGATGAGACACTGACATCAGGTTATGAAGGGAACACACTCCAACCCCCACAGTCACCTATGATGAGGAAGACAACATTAAATACAGTAATACCTGCACTGTTATGTCTGGTGATAAATACACACACACACACACACACATATATAGGTGAGGTGCCACAGCTGTATTACACATACCACATCGTATTTCTGATCCCATGCACAACACACAAGCAGACAAGAACGGCCCTTTATAACATGCACTGCAGCTATGCCCTGTTAAGGTTTCCACTACTACACAACTGCGAGATAAGCGATTTGTCAGTGTATGTGATAGACCTACATGTAAAACACAGTGCATCCCGTCTTGACCATATTTCTGCTCCCTCTATAGCAGACTGCACAGACCTTCGCAAAACTAAGTGCAAATATGTTACAGCTCCTGCAAATACACTACTGTGATTACTAATTCAATGCACTTCAGTTAACCCCTCTGAAACTGAACATACAAGTATTGTACTCTCGCTAAGCATATCAGTTGTGTTTACAGCAAAATGGCAGCCCTTAACATTCTTAGGGTATATCTGATCCATAGAAAAACAGTTTCACACTCACCAGCTACAGGACTTTGGACTCTGGCCACACCTGACATACCTACGGAAATGTGAGGGAGAGGTATTGTCAACAAAAACAAATGTGGCATTGTTGGAGGATAATATGTGCATATATCAACATGTACAGTAGTAACTGTGATACTGCCCATATTGCTGACATTCTGATTATGTGTGCACAAGTGTGCATTACAAACACCCCCCCTCCCACCATGCAGACCGACCTAACATCCATGTACTGGTATGCAGAGGCTGCCACAATGACTGATACAGTATTACAGTGATGAACACAGGAGGCTTACCTGGATGCTCCTCTGTTGTAGAAGCTGTGGCACCCACCTCCACAACATATGGGGTGATGGATGATTGGGAGCTGGTGGTTGATCCCAAGTTCACCAGGAATTCCTCTGTGGCCAAGAGTAGTTGTTCTGCTACAGGATCCCCACCGGTGGCAACACAGTCCCTGGCTACAGCAGTGACCCTTTGCCATGCAGCATTTATCATGTCTGTCACCTGGTGTTGGACCTGCTCATAGGTTATTTCCTGTAGCCCTACTTGGTTTACTGCTGTGATGAGGTCAGCCCACAGTGCAGCATGTTGGTCATGGTTCTGGTGACTCCTGGACAGCAGTATGTTGTGATGCAGTCTGAGGGCATCCGGGATCACATCATTTTCCGCAGCTGAAAATGGCAGGTGCCTCTGTCTATACATTCTTTCTGAAAGAAGAGGGGAACACATCACAGGGCCACATAAATTACTCTCCACTATGTACACACCCTGCACATCCAAACTGGCCTGCACTATCCTCCACTAACTCCCACATCATACTCCGCCATCTGTCAACACAGTATGTATGTGGCTATCAGCAACATAGTGCCAATACCAATTATGTCTCTGTGTGCTGTGATAGTGTGTGTTGTATATATCCACACCCATCAATGCAGTCTGTTGTGGTGTGTCCCCTATGGGCAATGTCCTAGTACCAAGTCATACGGCCACTGCTGGCAAATAGGTGAGTGTTACTACAAGTATATGGGGACAGTACAGCAACATCCATGTGACACAATGACAGACAGCACTGCAAATGTGCTGTAGGGTATTTTCCTGTAGATGTTTGACTTCTGCAGTACACAGATGTTTGTGGAATGTGTACATGTGCCTGATAGATGTGGATCATTTGCCAGAAACATGTGGTTGTCTAGAAAACAGTTGGACAATACTTAATGGTTGATCTCAGAATGTGGGGAATCTGGCTGTCACATGCCAGAACCCTCAGGAAACAGTTATGCTGCAGTAATATCTGTTACTGTATTCATTCCCTTATGTTCTATGATCAATATGTGCACTCTGTCACTGAGGTCAGACCTGTGTCCCCCCTGTACTACTGGCTATGACCTGAAGTCTTGCTGTAAGGGGTAACCAGGTATGCTAGCCGTAGCTCTAAAGTAATGAGATAAGAGTGTTGCCTAAACAGTTCCTAGCCAAAGTACATCAGGGACAGTCAGGGACACCTGTGCAATGTTTGAATTATTCCTGTGTGACATTCACAGACTGAGAGAAGCTGAATGACAGTACATCATGTGATATGCCACGTATGTCCAACATTACATACTATCACTATTGTCTAACAGACAACCCAGTAGCATTTGTACAGGAGCAGACCATTGTAGGAGAGACTGAGAGAGCCAGAGCTGTGATCTACGTCACAGCAGGCTGAGTTGAACAACATGCCTGCAGGTGCTGGAAGCAGACTATCACCAACATGTCATTCTCAGAGATGTGCTACAGGCTTTTTGTTGTAATCCCTATTCCCCATAACTGCATCCTTCCATCTGCATCCCATGAAATGGGGACTTCTATGAAATACTTGGTAGGATGCTGTACTATATTTTTGTGCAGAAATCCTGAGGAAAAATGCTTCTGAAATTATAGTCTCTCTTGATAAAGCAAGTCACAGACCTGTTTTCCATAGGCAGCTGTTTGCCTTTTGTAGGTAATGCTCATTAACAGGTGATTGCCTGTGCACCAATCTGTGGCTCAGACTTGCTAATTGCATCCAGAACAGCTGGGTTGCACTTTCATTGTGACATGGCACATCAGTGCTATATTTAAGGCCTTCATGTAGGCCTTGGCCCCTTTCCTACTCTGTGAGGTGGAGATTACAGCATTGCAGAGTGTTGGTAAAAATATTGTTGGGATTATGTTGCATGTCCACAGTTTTGCATGCTATGTTTGGCCATTGTGAAATGGCTTTCTGATTATGTGGCAGTTCAGTGTTAAACAATGTGGGTTGAGGTCAGTAAGGGGGAAGACAGATGTGAGTGTCACACATCATATACATCAGAATATGCATGCTGCTGCAGTAGATGCTGGTCTGTCAGCTGTGTATGTTTGTAAGGGAAGACTGTGACAAGTTCTTGTTGCATGATCTTTGACCCATCTCACCCCTTTATGTGTGAGTGTTGTGTGGATCTCTTATTCTAGGAGGGTGTGAGTTATGGTAGGTCTGTATCAGGTAGCTGAACATACAGCTGCATATGTCACAGGCTGCAGCTGCTGCATTTTGCCCAGAAGTCATACTGGGGAGTGTGAACACATTGGAGGACTGCAATCTGTGTGTGTCAGTGAGGGAGTAGTGTCAGCTCTGTTGTTACAGCAGAGCCAGGGTGAGGGTAACCATAACAGTCCAGGTGAGGCATGTGTTTTAGGTACATATGTTTTGTAATAGTGCCATTTAGAGACTGATAGGAAATATTTAGGAAGCCTATATGTATTTGTGCAGTGTGTCTGTAAATCAGGCCTTCAACATGCTAACATGGGTAGCAGTGAGTGCAGCAGCAGCAACCTGTTCTGCTTAAAATTCCAGGACTCAGTCATTATTTGTTGTATTCACAAGCATGTCACTGAAGTGCAACACAATGGATTCAAACCCAGCACTGTGGGTGTCAAAATGTACAGTATGCTATGAGTTTAACAAACTGAGCTACTGAGTCAATACTACAACAGCTGTATTTGCAAGATATATGTGCATGCATGCAGTCTGTTACACATAATTCACATAAGCATGTGTGTTTGGATGGGTATGACATGTGACACTGAACTGTCTGTCATGATTTTCTAACCTCAATCTGTATCTGACTTGCCAGTACTTCAGCACACATAATAGGTTTTGTGAAAACTGTGCCAAAAGAAGGTGGCACAACTGTGGACATTCTGCAACAGTCTGTACAGTTGACAGCTATATCTGCTATCCCAGGCCTCACATCCATCCATCATTATTTATTTGGCTGTGCACTGGTTTGGTGTCTGCATCACAGTGTCAAGTACATTGCCAATTTTCACATATGTACAAGCAGTGTGTCAATGGCAATCAGAATATGTTTATGGAAACACCTATTTTATTTCAGAGCTGAGTGGCCTAGTGGGCTAATGTACTATGCTGTAGATGACAGGGTCCCAGGTCCGAGACTTGGCAGGGTGATTACTTGCAGATGTGCCTAACAGTGTCAGAAACAGAGAAGGTGATTAAGGCAGTTTTAACAACTTTTAAGTGGGCTTGCACAGAGCACCATGCCACTTATCCCTGCTTAAACCCATGCTAATTCTAAAAAAAGGAAAGAGAAAAGGGGTGATAGGAAAGTGGTGAAATGGGGGCAAGCAGGGGGGAAAACATACTGAAAGGCAGGTGGGGATGTGCAGGACAGGTGTAGGAAAGGACCATAGCTCTCCATTCCTTGTACAGCAACAGCTGTGCTGGTTGTAGTAAATTTGGAATTTGGAGCCTCACATGCCAGAGAGAGGGGTGAGTGTAACATAACTGTATGCATTAATTATTGTATTAATTGAATGCGTCCAGTGGACATAGGTGCATAATGGAGAGCTATGTATGGGGTGATATTTTTTGTAGGACAGATGTCCCCTTTTTATTAAGGAGTGAGTGAATGTTGGGGAAGGGAAACAGGTGTGTGTGGGGAGGTAAGTTGGATAGGAGAGGTTGCATTTGCAAACAGGCAAGACAGATAAGACAGCATACAGAGGTGTGTGACACATGAGGGGGTAAACACCTTGGATGGGGAGGGTGTTGTGAAATCAGGGAGCCATGTGCCCCCAGATGGCAGCAGTGAGACTGAGCTCCCCACCCATGGGTAGTCAGTGCTCCTTCTTCACTGCCCTGAAGGTGGCTGTGCTGGGGGATGGGAGCCGGGGCCACCTTGCCCCTCTAGGTTGGTGAGCCTGCCCTCAATCCAGCACAGGCAATCTTCATAGCCACTATGTATGATCCTGCACAAACCCCTCTCTGCGCCCACTCCCGGGAGGACTGGCCCTGTCCTCTGAGGCGGTTCCACCCATAGGTGGTGCAGGCCAACAGAGGGGGCACCACAGGCTTGGGTCCCAGACGTGCTGAGACCTGGTTTCATGGCTGGCTGAGGTAGGGTAGGAAGATCACCAGGAACTGACCCACCCAGTCGAGCTATGGTGTTGAGGTATTTCAAAGTGTATTCATTAGGAATGAACAGAACATTTAGTTAGTTATAACAGCATACCAGAACATTGCAAATAACCCAGTAACATAACATTGCATAGCATATAGAACACAACAATAGGTGAGACAACGGTCAGTATCGTAACAGCATGTCAGTAACAGTTACGGCATAAGGCCAACAACATAGGTAATGCAACAAGGTATGTTAGTATGCAACCATTGTAATACATAACAATAATAAAACACAAGGCCCAACATAACATTTTGAAAACAACATATGTTAACAGCAAACCATAACCCATGTAGAACAGTAATTAATTATGATGCAGATACAGGATGGGGGGGAGAGAAATACAGTACATTAATACCAGTATAGGCTATACTGTTTGCAAAAGTACTCTTATATACTCTACAGATCTGCCCTTACTTTATGTATACAAGTGCCCAATAGCTTCTATAGCATGTACATACCTCTCAAACTATCGACATATGACAGTATGATCCAAGCTGTAACACCTACAGGTACACAACTACATCAGACTATTACATGCCAGGGGGACATATATGACTACCAAGGTGTACTGTGGACTAATGTAGTGTGATTGTGCTATTGACATAATCATGTTGATGATAGATCTGTAACTCAGGGATTAGACAACAGTGATCACAGTCCGTGACACTTGAAAGACATGTTTTGTGCACAGTACAGAGAGTTTACAACTATCATGCCATCCTCGGCAGGCATGGGATTAGACTATCAACAGACATTCACAGACACACCAGGCATACAGCCATACCAAGAACAGACATTTACTTGTTGCCTTTATTTTCTGATGTCTTATCACATTGCTGAGCAATGCTGTCAACAGTCTGGTACATCTGAACACAAAAAAACAAAAAACAAGACCAACTAGTGAAAATAAACAAAAATGCCAAGGCATACTACTCCACAAGAAATTTTATGTTAGCTAACGCTTTCATCCACTTCAGTGAATGAACTTCATCAGACAAGTTATCATTCACTTATACATTCTTAAATAGCTAACAAAATTAATGACATCACAAACATCACATGCATATTTAAAGCTATAAATACCTACAATAAATTTCACAAGTAAAATCTCTGTATAAAACACACATATAACATTCTATAAAGTATACATATATGTATATTTTATATATATATATATATATATATATATATATATATATATATATATGTGTGTGTGTGTGTGTGTGTGTGTCTGTATATATATATATATATATATATATATATATATATATATATATTTTTTTTTTTTTTGCATAAAAAATCTTTTTCTTTCAACAAAATGTCTGTTTGACAATAAATATCCTATCACCATTCCAGTGCTTTCAACTTTAGAACACATTTTAAAGAACAATAATCTTTTAAGCCAGGGAAGGCTTGGACATTCAATTTCAATTGCCAGAGTAACTCTTTTTCTTCTAATTTCAAAGCCCATGACCCCCCTCTGATACCCTTTTGCACCTGGTCTATAACTATATAATGAAAAGTGTGCCCATGACTTTCCATAATATGCTTCACGAGTGCATTTAAACTATTTTGCTTAAGAATACTATACTGATGTTCATACACTCACTGTCTCGCATGTCGCTCCATTTTCCCTACATAAAAACTCGAGCACATTTGACACTTAGCTAAATAAACTACTCCTTTCATTCCACAATTACATTTTCCATTAATATTATAAGAAAAATTCCATATTTGGAACTTTAAGAAAATTGTTGTAACATAAATATCTCCAAACTGTTTGAAAAACACACAAACAAGTGTGCTTCTTTAGAACACTACTTTCAACTTAGCCATTCAATTTATACATGTATTGGCGCCAAAAATTCTTAAAGCTGCAATAACATCCTAACTAAAATATTCAATTTTTAAATTTTCTACTTGTCTACTGATCTTAAATTACAGATGTATATGTTAATACATATTTTAAAAACATATTGATAATTTCTTTCTAAAATATTAGTTGAAAAAAAAATTTTTTACATAGTTGCATTCTACTAATAAATTTCATCACACTCATATATATTCAGTATAACTATTGAAAAATAGTCTATACATACTTAATAATAAATATATACTGCTAAAATGTATTTACTAAAATGTGTTTAAAAATATGTTAAACTGCTATTATCGGTTTAACAGAAATAAAATCATTAATCCCAGGTGGGGTGTGGTGGTATCCAAATATCGCCAGTAACATTCTATATATAGAATAAAGTGTATTTTACCCCTTGGGGTGGTGGCATCCAACAATATCTGCCAGTAACATTCTCTATAGGATATAAAAACCTTACCCCCCAGGGCTTTAGATACTATTTCTAATATACAAAATTTAAACTCATGCTTTTGTTGTCCTTCAAATGGCCAAATAGACAATTCCCTTTTAGGGAATATTTTAGTTTTATTGTAATTCATTAATTCTATCTTTGTCTCCTCCATTATATATCTGCACTGGTTACATGAACCACATCTCTTGGTGCTGTTTTAGTATGTCCTTTATACTACTACTATATCTATTGTATTCTATTACACATCTTCTACCAAAGTCTTTAATCTTTACTTTCTCAATAAGTGTGTTGTTATTTGATATATTACTGTATTTGGTTCCTAACATAGGGGTATATGACCTGCCCTTTTGTTTGGAACTTTGTAGTGACTTCCATAAATTTACAGAAGTGGCAGTGGCAACACTTGGACATCCCCATATTGGGTGCAAAGGGTTTCATTTTTTGCTCAAGAAGTCCTTTCATATTTAACCCTCTTTTAAAAACTAATTTAGGACATTGGTCCAATTTTTGTATAATGCATATATCCTCATTAACTGATACCAGATTTTTGGTGAAAAATTTTTTAGAAATTATGCATCACTAGAAAAAGGGGTAATAAATCTCAAGTTATAGGTGGGCCTAACTTGTTCAACATGTTCATGCATTGGTCACTGAGTAGATTCTCTATTGTCTGCTCCCTGTTCAATAAAGCTTGAAAGTGTCCTGATTTTCTTTTCAATACTACTTCAGCTATAATTTCATCAACCATATTTAAAGGGTAGGCTCTCTTTATAAACATGCTTCTAAGTAAATCACACTCAACTTGAAGTTCCAAAGATGTCATCCTCACCACCCTAACTAATTGGCCTTTAATTACAGCTTTATTTTGATTGTATGGGTGGAAGCTGTGGAAATGTAAAAAAAAGTATTGGAGTACGTTGAATGTCTATAAATTTTAGCAATGTACCTCCTCCTGGCCCTATCTTTTGATAACTATGTCCAAAAAAGGGATTGAGACTGTCTCAAAATGAGATATAAATTGTAGACATGAGGTTAATTTAGACATCTCTTCCAAAAATTTGATAATCATTTCTCTATCCCCTTTAAAAATTATAAAAATATCATCCAGGTACATCTGAACAAACAAATTATTAACCCATTCTAACAGCTACTACAGCCATTTATTTATCTTTAATTCTTGTGGGGAGAACATCTGTTAATGCATAACTGATTCAATAATATTTAGTAGTACTTGTCACTGGATTCGAACCCTGATCTGTGTGTGACAAAATGTACATTACATCTAGTATTTATCAAACTGAGCTACTGCTGACTATTGAATGACTAATATTTGTATAGAGCTCACCTGGACTCAAAATATGATCTGGTATTAGTAGTAGGGTTTTAAACAGGACCGCAGTGACACTTGTACATGCATGCATGAGATTCATGCATGACAGAGATACTAGGTAATCTGTGCATTAATACATAGAGTGCAGGTGTACACAATAAACTCTTAGTGGGTGGAAATATATGGACATGTACACACCATATCGGAGTACTGGGTTGACTACCTGACCCATATATAGATGCAGATAGTATGTTTGCATTCTACAGCTATTGTAGTTTAATTCTTGCCTGCAGCAGAGTACCTAAGAGCAGGAATGCATATAGCTGAAATGCAATGGTTAGCACAAGACAATCCTGATATACACAGCATAGCTTGAGCGTTCCTATTATTGCTTTAGATCTTAGTACAGAACAAATATCATCATGCATTATATATTTTAGTACAGCTGTAAATCTACAGTTTAGCAGAACACTCCTTATTAGCTACCCTTCAGACACTTAGTGGTATTCTTTGTGATTTTAGTTCTCAGCAGGTGTAATACTTGATTTCATAAACAGCAGCCCAAAATACATACATATTGCAAAACACAGCTTTATTAGGGGTGTCTTCATGCAGTGAGTGGTATATTTTTCCAGTCTTTATTGCAGAACAGTTCATATAATGCAGGTGTTGCAATACAGCTGTAATTCCACAATTAGTGCAGTAGAAACTTTATTTCCTTAACATTCTCAGGTTTCATGCATTCATCTTTAATGAATTATACCTGGCATTACTCACTTATTGCAGTCCAGCTCTGTGACCACATTCATTGCAGTACAATCAAAACTGTAAATACCTAATGGCAGTTAATACATTACTCATGCTTGCTTATATGACTATAAATTGCAAGACACATCTGTACTTACCATACTCACGGTGCAACCTGGCCAGGCATCCTGCATGGGCTTCTAGATTGCGAGGTCTCTCCTCTGCAGCTGTATGGAGAGAAGCACACCATTATACACACCTGTCTATCACACATTCAGATTAGGTATTCATATTACATCCCAAGCATCTTATACCCAGACGGCCAAAACAACCCCCTTATGATGCTTCAGGTCATCATAATGATGATACACCTGTTCACCTGTGTGGAGGATACCAGTTGCACTGAGGAGATCACATGCCAGCCAGCCCCAGGCCTCTGACTTATACTTCAACCCCTGGTACTGGTCTTGCTGCAGCCGGACATCATGGTATTTAACTTGGAGTCCAACCATGACCTTGGACTCCAGAATGCCCCAGCATTGTGCCTGGAAGTCGAACCCTCTCCAACTTGCCATAGTTCCTGCCAAGTTCAAACTCCAGCTGGTTCTGCTGCATTCTCTCCTGTTGAACTTAAATAAGTCTGTTTTCCCGCCCTTTACTGTCATTGTGCAATTTTTAAAAATGCAGTGCTTCATTTAGCACCACGCAAACTCACTGAGCTTAGCTGAGCAGTGTTTAAATGGGCATTGCTTACCAGTGCTTCACACCGCTTAGCAATGCGCAAACCAGCTAAGCACAGCTAAAACAGTCTTTGTGTAAGCAGTGCTTGCCAAGGCTTGGCTGTGCTTAGCGGAGCTTAGCTGAGCACTGCAAAATAGGATTTAAAAATACATCTAATAAGTGTGTATTTGCCTCTTAAATGCTTACTAACATGTCTGTGCATACACACAATATGCTATCAAGGGTTTAAGCATACTTCTTATAATGTGTATTTGCAACATAAATGATTAATAACCTGTCCTTGTAATCATACAACAGTCAATTGCAGTTTAAAACTACTTCTCATAAATGTGCATTTGCAAAATAAATTTAATAACCTGTCTCTGTAATCATACAAAATGTAATTGAGAGTTAACATTATTCTTATAATGATAATGTGTATTTACAAAATAACCTGTCTCTGTACTTGAGCCCTGCACCTAATGCACATAAGGCTGTCACTCTAACCATTTAGCTACATGGCCATTTAGACTGCTGTTATACTTTTACATATAGCTCTCCATTATGTTTAAGCACCACTGAGCAATGCAGCGCTCAAACCCACTCAGCTTTGCTTAAACCTGACCTTTGCTTTGATAACTAAATTTATCCAGTTTCTATTTTTAGATGTCTGGCACATGTCCATTGCTGCACCCTGTGCCACGCAAATGCACACACACACACACACACACACGCACAAAAAATGTATTACATATACATACATTAATATCCAGCACTTTGACAGTGCAGGGGGTATGATACTCATCTCCAGGCACAATACCACACTCCCTACACCTATTCAATAACCATGTTACACAGCTCCCCCCTCAGTAAAGCACCTTCATTAATATGCATGGCACGCTACTGAGGGGGTACCACATACACAGCCATGATACCCTTCTGTGTAGGTTTACACTATGCCTACACAAACTTTATTAAATCCCCAGGTCTGTTAGACTAAAAATATGGACAGAGTCCATATGTGTTATAATGCCTTCCAAACTTCATACAGCTTTTTAAGCTGTGACATAGGCTCATACAGCTTTTTTAAGCTGCTACCTAGGTAGCACAAAAGAGCAATGCTAAACTAAATGATCATTTCCTAGACCAATGTGCATTGAAGTAGATGTGCCATAGGAAACTAGAATAATAAAATAAGTACCTCTTCTTTCAAATAAACTTTGTTTGTGTCTTTCGGCTTTTCCCAGTTATGGGTCGCCACAGCGGAACTCCGGTCCACTAATGATTGGCAGTAGATTTTTACATACTGGCTTGCCGGGTCTAACGCACAACCTTCAACGAAGGAATGCCCATTCACGCATGTTGCTACACAGAAGACGCTCTAACTGAGAATCGAATGGGCAACGTCTAACTGTGAGGCAACAACGCTACCACAGCACCACCACCACAGTATATTCTTCTTTCAAATAAACTAAAAGATTAAAAATAAAACTATTTCCATACTCACATTCTTAAAAGTCATAAAAGAAGAACTATGAAATGGAATGCTCCATACCACAAAAATAGTGTCATTTCTTTCCTCAAATAGACTCTTAACTTTAGCTCTCATAATAATTTATGCACAACACTAGAAGTATAA
The DNA here is from genome assembly GCF_019279795.1 of Protopterus annectens. Classification (NCBI taxonomy): domain Eukaryota; kingdom Metazoa; phylum Chordata; order Ceratodontiformes; family Protopteridae; genus Protopterus; species Protopterus annectens. The sequence continues at coordinate 40,792,037 of NC_056742.1, read as the reverse complement.
CTTCATGGTAAAGATTATTTTACCGGCTGTATTGCAACTTAAGAGCCAACTGCCAATGTAAAACTGTTGGCTTTATTTACAGAGTAGTAGCTTTTGAAACTGACTGGATAATATTTGTTTAGTTCCATTCTAGTGGTATAAAAAATTACATTCCTATGAATCACTAAATCATACCTGAAAAGTGGCACATTAGACTAACCTGTCTGAAGGTCAATAATTCAGATTAAAACATGCTGTTCCTATTATTAGATGTTTGTTAGTCAGTGATGCATTGTTTGTCAGAATATTTAGTTAGCTATCAAAATCTTAATTAGTGCAGATCTGCATTAGCTATGCTGTAACAGCAGGTAGTTCAAACATTTGATTAGTTTAGCTAGAATTAAAAAAGAAAAAAAAAATACTGCTTTGGGCTATTTATTTGGAAACCCAAGGTCTCAGTCTTCTTTAATTAAGCAGTAGATGAGATTTTCAGAATTGACATCTATAGCAGGAATCAAAAATATTTTCACAAGTAGATTATGCACTTGACTATAATGTGTGAGAAAAAAGCTCTTCGCAATGTACTACCTTCACTCTCCGTGCCTTATATTAAGCTTCCTTTACATCAGTAAAGTATATAGTTCAGCCTAGAGCTTCCCTTTAATTAACTTGCCAATCTTCTTTCAGTCTACTGAGGCCACATGTTAAAATTTTATACAGATACTTTTCAAAGCATCAGTGCATCAATGAACTGCCAAGCAGAGCAGTTTTCTTTGAGCGCAGGAAAAGACTGTAGGTAAAGCACTTATTTTGTTTCTCTCTGAACTGGCTTTGCTTAAATGGGAATGGCTAGAAAAAGTAAAAGTGCAATGAAAATGCAGTACAAAGTTCAAAACAGTAAAGACGCCTCAGTCTGTGATATGAGATGATGAAACACTGACCTCTATATTTATTTATGTTTCATAATCAGCTAAAATGACTATTTCTCCTTCTGAAAGTTAACCTGACATTATTTACAAGTATCAGAAGGCAACCAGAAAAGTGTCACAGCCCATAATAACAAATCACAAAAGTTGGATTTTGACACTGCTTCCAGGAAAAAATATCAGTAAGGTTTCAAGTAACAAGAGTAATAAACTTATATCTCTCAGTAATAAACAATTACCAATATGATGAACAAACCTATAGTTAGAAAGTCTGGATATCTGTTTGAAACAACATTAATAATATACTAAAGATAAATAGTGCTGTATTAAGTTGACAGGTAATATATTTTTTGAAATTCTTGATGTACAGATTCATAACTTTAATACATCTTCTGTTTGAAAATGTAGGACTGATATCTTAAAGGTCAGGAACAATATAACAGAAACAATATGAAAGCAAATGGAGACATATTAGACTTGAGATACAAGGAACTCAACACATGAAAGAAATAAAAACCTTAGTGTCTTTTTCAAAAACTGAATTTCAAATACCTGAACTGAACAGAATGGTGGTGATTCAAAATAAGGCATATGTCCTAAAATAAAAGATTTCCAAGACAATTTATACCCCTGAAATATACTAATACTTCAGTAAAAGAGCTTAATTTGTATAATTTTAATAATAATATACATACGGCTTTCTGAACACAATATGCCAGATATTTTTATTGGGCCTTAATGTATCAAAAAAACAAAACATATGATCCATTAGCATGTAAAATATGTAAATACCGCTCAACACTCCTACAACTTTAAATATATTAACTCTGGGATTGCAGTGCAGGTATGGGGAAATTTCCTTTACCACATTCTTCCATGACTGTGTACAACAGCACTTGCAACAAAAATAAACTAAAGTACCACCATAAAAACAACACAAATACTATTTGCTAATGTACTATTACTCCCAACGCCATAAATATGCAGCTATATTATTTTTGCATGGTTACTTTAGAAAATCTCGCCATGTGAAATGGCAACTCAATAAAATATGGCATTAACCAGTTTGTTTGACTAAAGTGTAAACTGACACAGTACAGGCAACCCACATGTGTGTGTGTGTGTGTGCGTGTGTGTGTGTGTGTGTGTGTGTGTGTGTGTGTGTGTGTGTGTGTGTGTGTGTGTGTGTGTGAATGAGAATATACAAGTTAACATGAATATCTAGAGACAGATATATAGCTAAACATATATGTGTGTCTATGCGTGCCTGTGCCTGAGTGAGTGATTCTATTATACACATACTATATATATATATATATATATATATATATATATATATATATATATATATATATATATACATACACATATGTTCACTTATTCTTCTCTATGTTAATGTAGTGGCTGCTTTACATCATATTACTGTGTCAAAACTACAAGCCTGCTTATGTCTTCCCCTGTATGTAATTTAAATGCTAGGATGCATATTTGTCAATATGTACTACAACTTGTATTCCACTGTATAAAGCTATGATTTTGTAATTTGCATGTATAATATGATCTGTTACTTGGAGCTTTTCTCCCTGGACCTCTGCTGAAAATAGGTTCTCTTGACCCAGATGGACTTTCCTGGTACACAAATGTTAAAGATAGAGAGATACATAAAGATATAAATATAGTATATAGGTGCCTCACTTCCATACTCTTACTCACCCCAGTCATGAACATACAAAATCCCATGTCACACACATTACATGCTAGAAGACATCCACAACTGTGGGTAGTACAGAGGCATCAAACTCCTATCACATTGCATGAAAGTTCTGGAGAGGGTGATTGATAAACGGATATGCACAGCAGTTGAACATAAGATGGGAGATGAGCAGTTCAGATTCAGATCAGGATGCAGCACAACTGACCCAATGTTTGCAGTGAGACAGATACTTTAGAAGAAGAAGCTAGAGATGAGGAGATAGTCCAACTAGACATTCCTAGACTTGTAGAAAGCATATGACAAAGTTCCAAAAAAGCTGATCTGGGCAGTACTGCTGTGGTTTGAAATCCCAGAAACATTGTCAGAATTAGTGCAGGCTATGTACAAGGACCCAATGACTCAAGTACGAGTACACCAGGGTTCAGCTCTGAGCCCACTGCTGTTCATAGTGGTGATGGACTACATTAGCAAACAGGTCAGAGGGTACCGATCAACAAAGTTGCTGTATGCAGACGATGTGGCATTACAGACAGACTCTGAGCAAGAACTTCAGCAAAGTATAGGAAAATGGAATGCAAAACTGAAGACACATGGGATGAAAGTAAACACTGAAAAGCTAGTGGCAATAGCAGCAAATTGGGGGAAAAAAAAGAAGCTGAAAATATAGATAAAAAGGAAGATAGTGGAACAGGTAAACAGCTTCAAGTATCTGGGAGGGGTGGTTGAGGTGAAGGGAAGTCTGAATGAAGAGGTCAAAGCTAGAATCAGAGGGGCTGGCATAGAGTGTCAGGTGTAGTCTATGACAGAAGAATGCCAAAGAAGCTGAAAATTAAGGTGTACAAGACAGTGTTGTGACCAGTACTACTGTATGGTACAGACACCTGGGAAGTAAAGGCAGAACAGCTGAAGAAGCTAGAGGTAATGGAAATGAAGTGCCTGAGAAGGGTGGTAGGATGCACACTGTAGGACAGATGAAGAAATGAGAACAAGTTATCTGAAGAAACTGCCACTATCTTCAATACCTATTCTATCGATTCAATATCTAAGCTACTGAACCCTAACCCAAACTCCTTTACAACTAACATCTCCAACTTTTCTGAACCTACTCCTAATACTATCTCCTCAAATGCCTCAAATACCTTCTCCCTCAAACCTGTACCTACTAGCTACATCAAAATATTACTCTCTAAATTAAAACCATGCTCAGCATCAAATGACAATATTCCTTCCACTTTTCTTCTACTAGCAGCTGACTATCTTCCTCTCCCTGTATCTATCCTAATTAATCACTCTATCTCTAAACCTAAAGTCCCTTCCATCTGGAAACAATGCTACACTCTACCTATAAACAAAGGAGGTAACTCCTCTGATATCTCCAACTTTAGACCTATTGTTATCTCTCCCCTCTCTCTAAAGTACTAGAAAAATGTATTCATAAACAAGTTATGCAATATCTAATACAGGAAAATCTGCTTGCACTGACTCAACATAGCTTCAGACCCAAACATAGCACCGCTACAGCTCTATTATCCTTCCTCAACACTGCCTCTATAGCCATGGATGACCATAAACTTATTTCTTGCCTATTCTTGGACGTCTCAAAAGCTTTCACCACTGTCTCACACTCTTCTGCTGCACAAACTGCATAACCTCAACTTCTTCTCTGATACTGTTGCATGGTTCTCCAGCTACCTCACTGATAGATCTCAATCAGTGAGATGGCACTCTGCACTCTCCCCTCCTCTCCCTGTAAAAATGGGTGTACCTCAAGGGTCTATCCTAGGGCCTTTACTTTTTAATATCTTTACTAATCAGCTCTATACCTCCTGTCCTCAGTCATCTTTAGTGCAATACGCAGATGACTTGGCAGTCATCACCAAAGCCAACTCTCCCTCTAAGCTCTTCTCAGCTAGTTGAAACATGGTTCTCCAACAACCAGCTCATCCTTAACCCTAAAAAACAAAGCTGTTACTCTTCCTACCTAAAAAGTTCAACAATATTAAACCCTCCTTCTCCATACAGTCCCTTAATGACACTCCCATTCAGGTAGAATCCAGTACTAAGCTCTTAGGCATAACCATCGACAATCAGCTTACATTTGACTTGCATGTTAATAACTGTATCAAAAAGACTCATTCAAAACTAGGAATCCTTTACCGTAACATGAAATTCGTTACCTCTGAAGCCAAGATTACTCTCTCTGTCTTATCTACCGTCTACCCAGTCTAATGTACAATTCTCAAATTCTCACAAATCTTAACTCAGCACTCCTGACCAAACTCGAATCGACCTACAACAAGGTAGCTAGATTTGCTATCCAACAAACCTAAAAATCCCATCACTGTCTCTCTCTAAAACATCTAAACTGGCTTGAATTACCCCACCAGCTTCTTCTCTCTCAACTCCAGATCATCCATTCTATCCTATACTAGCCTTCCTACTGCCCAGCGCTATCCCCCCTCATCTCCCATTATTCTCCTCCAGACCTCTCCAAAGCTCTAACCAAGACCTACTACAAATCTACAAACCCAAGTCTAAATTTGGACACAACATGTACAGCTATCACCCCATTATTGCCTGGAAAAGGCTCCCACTAGAAATCAGGACCCTTACACATCCTAAACAATTTAAGACAGCCACCAAAGAGCACTTTAAAAGTCACTGGTCCTGCCACTGCACTCTCTTTCCTTAAACATCCCCTACTTCTCACACCTTAATCAACTTTCTGCCCTTAACTCACTCTTCTCACTAGCTCTCTCTAATCTTCCTTGACTACTCTTTCAACTGTCTTCTAAAATCTATTAAGCAAATTGCCTCAGAGAAACATTCTATTGAAATTGTCTTGCCTTCATGCAGCTACATTATGATAAAACTAGGTTTTTGTAACCACTTACCCCTAAAACTATACTCATCTTAATGACATATTTCTTTTTATACATCTTGAAATAGTTATGCTATACTCCTGATTATTGACACTGTATAACATTGTATTGCTACTTAATGCCTTGTAATAATCCTGTAACATTGTTGCTTAATGCTAATTTATAATGAAAATTGTATAATATGTTGGAGCTTTTCTTCCCAGGCCTCTGCTGAAAAATGGCTCTTCAGTTCAGTTGGACAATCCTGGTCAACAAATGTAAAATAAAATAAATAAGTAAATAAGAGCAGAAGCCAAAGTAGCTCCAATTGCAGAAAAGATCAAAGATAACAGATTATGGTGGTTTTGACATGTGCAGAAAAGCAAAAGACAATCTGGTGAGGAAGATTTTGGACAGACAGGAATAAGGTAAGAGGAAGTGAGGACATCCAACAAAGAGGTGAATGGATTGTTTGAAAGAAGATCTGCGACAGTCACGCATGATTGTTGAAGAAGGCAGGAGTGTGACATTGGATCGTGAGAGTTGGTGACAGTTAACATGATACCCCGACACCATGTAGAAGAAATGGGAAAAAGGGAGCTGATGATGATGAAGCATATTTGTTGACAGGTTTGAGAAAACTACCAATGGCTTTCTACACTGTCTTTTAGGTACTTAATCAGACTTGAATCTTAAGAGTTTTCAGATTACAACTAGAAAAGTAACATGTTTAGAAAATGTATCAGTACATGTTCAATACCTCAAATTATCTAAAACTCTGAAGCAAATGTCTAAAAACTAACGTTTTGTGCTAAAAAAATGAAAACAGGAAGACTAGATGCCATTTCTATGAACATAGCTTGCAAGCAACCAAACTCAGTCATTACTATACATAAAGCATGTCACAATACAAAGGAAATTCCTTACACACCTTTCTAATACAAGCAACCCTGAGATTAAAGTATCACAGGAAAAAACAGCTATTATCTTAATCAATGAATATGGACACAAGTTTTTATTATACATTTTTATTTGTTGGCTGATTTGATCCAACAATGACTTTAGCTATGGCACTGTGATGGTAAGAGTTAGCATTAAAGGATGATTCTTTCATGAATGTTACATGAAATAATACTGTGTGGTAAATCTTGCAATGGACAATGGCATAGCTCATTAAAGTAGGTCCAGGAACAGTATAAATAAATGCCAAAAGTCAAAAGCCAAAAAAAAAAAAAAAAAATTCCAGCCAATTCTCACCATCAGAAATTTGGTTTTCTGTTAAAATTCAGAAAGCTCCGTAAACCATTCTAAAAACAGTGAGACTGAATGTGCAAATATAAGGTCCCTTATTTAAAGAATCTTAAATATTTACAATATAAACTGAATAAATAAAATAATATTTACATTATTTACAATATTATACATAAACTATTTACACTGTCCTCATATTCACTTTTTTATATTCAAAATACATTTATATCTGACCTTCACTCTACTTTCCACAACCAAAATCTTATTTTTTTAATATTTCTGATAAACTCCATTTAACATTATACATAATTTTTTCACTCTTTGGTTCTAAATTACCCGTATAACACTAACCCCAGGATTCACTAATCCTCCGTGTAAGACTAAATAAGTCTTACACGGAAACTGCAGCCTAAGAGTAAGACATCAGCGTGCCATGCATATTCATGAGGGCACGCTGACTCAACTCTAGGGCTAACACAGAGCATGCATGAGTGCAGGGGGTGTGTCGGACTGCGGAGCAGTCCAAAAATCAACGCCCCTGCAAGTCCCTCAATTGGCAAATGTCAACTAACATGAGCGAGTCCGCTCAAATGTGTACATACCCAACACTACACTCCCCCACATTCTAAACCCCTGTACAATTACAAAATGCAAAACGTTTATTTTTTTTATTATTCCCAATATAGCTGCCCGTATTTGCATGTGTTTGCGTGGGTTTGCCCATTGCTTAGCTATAGTTAGCAATTTAGACATCGAAGAGGATAATAAGAAACTTATATGCAAATTAAGCCAAATAGCAATAGTGTAGTGGTAGAGCTTTTGCACAAATAGGAGGCATTCCCGGTTCAAGTCCCACCACTCCCCTTTCTATTTTCTATAGGAAATCTGTATATAAAAATAATTTCTGACATTTATCTTTTACATTTTAGTAAAAAGCATTGAAATGGCCTATGTAGTAGTGAACAATATTTTATATATATATATATATATATATATATATATATATATATATATATATATATAAGAAGGTAAAATGGTCATGCATACTAATGAATACATAAGTAACGTATCTTAAGCAATGTGAAGCACTGCTAAGCAACGTTTACCAGTATTAAGCACACTGAAGTATAATTGCTCATAGCTTAGCACTGCTTTAACTAGTGCAATGGCTTTGCGCAGAGCTGTGCATCGTGCCAACTAGTGCAAACAGAACATGTTTGCGCATAGCTGTGCACCGTGCTAATTAGGGCAACGTCGAGCAACGTTGGGCAAAGTTGAGCAAAGTCGGCTAAACACAGCCACACCTCCTAGTCGGTCTTGCCAGTAGTAAAATAAAAAGCAATGACAGGCCTCGATCCCGGGATACTGTGCACCATAATCACAGTACTAAACCACTAAGCCATGACAGCTTTTGGTAGGCATGCACTGTCAACACACACATACATATTAATGAAAGTTTACCCAGTGCTAAGCAGGTGCGCTTTCAGCTGAGATTTTTCAAAACCGGCCAATCACAAATAAGTGCGGGAAATGAGGCATATTTAAGCCCCATAGGCAGGAATACTTGCCATAACTGGTTGTAGCTCCCATCTGCAGGTAGCATGGCCGGTGTTGGAGAGGGTTCTCGATTTCGAGCACAACGGTGAGGCATTGAGGAGTCAAAAGTAATGGTTTGGCTCCTCGTCCATAATCATGATGACAGACTCCTGCAGGGCCAGTTCCAGGGCACTGAATACAAAGTGGAAGCCTGGAACCATCTAGCACATGATCTCACCAGTGCCACAGGCAGCCTTCGGACTGGTGAGCAGGACAGACACCACTACTCAGACCTGAAGAGACGCAAGGAGGACTGACTGAACCAGTGGATACAGGAGGCCACTGGGATGGAAAATGCCCCACTACTGAGTAGGTATCCATGGAATGAAGTATGTAAGAATTGCTATTGTAGTCTATATTATGGATAGGTATAGGTCTCAATATCACTTCATTTACTTCACAGCTGCAGGTGTCCGTGCTGCGAATCAGCAAACCTATGCAGAGAGGCTGCGCCACCAGGCAGGTTAGTAATTATTCTGCATGTATTGTTATATAAAATGAGAGGGCCTGAAAAAAAATGTTGTAGCCCAATAATAAAGGTATAATAAGTCTTGAATAACTTCTCTGCATGTACTGTTATGAAAAATAGGTGAGAGAGCCTGAAAAAGAGTGTTGTAACCCATTAATAAAGGTATAAGTCTTGAATAATATCTCTGCATGTACTGTTATATGAAATAAGTGAGAGAGCCTGAAAAAGAGTGTTGTAACCCATTAATAAAGGTTTAATATGTCTTAAATAAGTCTTCTGCATGCACTGTAATATCAAATAAATGAGAGAGCCTCTAGAAAAGTGTGTAATGTAATTAATAAAGGTATAATTCCTGGAGTGTGTCCGTGTCACTTTCTTCAATATGTTGTTGTACTCTTGCATTATAGAAATAGTACTGTTGTATTAAGCGCTGTCAACCTACACTTGGGTAGGCCCATATAAAGTGGATGAAAGGAGTGCCAGTAGCTGTTAAGCATATATACAGTCCTCAACTATTGGTTCATGGCCGGCATGTATAGGTTAATCTGGCACATGAGTAGCTTGTTATTGTGTTCCCCAGAAATGTCAGTGTGCTGCTAGAAATGTAGGAGGTTGTTAACATATAACTGATAATGTCACCTGAATACATCCAGATATGTAGATATATAAATATAAATAAAATATATAAATATGTAGCAGTAACATCTGCATACTGGACAGTTTGTATGTCAGATACAGGTCAGGTATATAAAGAACTAGCAAAACCCATTACACAATTTAACAGACATTGCCTAGTGTAATAATACATGTAGGGGATATATACCTGCAGTCAATAGGAATGTAATGTAAACTATAAGTACATATAAGTTGTTAATGGAGGTATCTTTTTACACCCTACTGTATGTTCATAAACAATGCAATTCCACACCTCAAAGGGTATGTCTAATCTCAAAACATTTGTTGGGACATATATCCTATTGGTTTACAAATATCTGCATTTACTTTGATGCATGTGCCCTGTTCAAATACCACAATCTTGGTGGCCTGTTGCCACTAATCAATCCTGCATGCTGTTGAAATGTCCACTGTTGTTCTATATATGCATGCGCTATGCCTGCTGTTTAACTGTTGGAACTCTGGTGTGTTGGGTTAATGGGAATACTACTGCATGCTGTTACAACTAATTTGGAATGCTATTGGCTGTTACCAACCCATATTGTCATTAAATCCTCCTAAACATAGAACATATGGGAAGGTCGGTCCCAGCGGATCCACCTGTCCCACCTCAGCTGGCGATGGCACCTGGCACCAGCAGGTCCGGTGCCCAGCCCGGGACCTCCTCTTCCGTTGGCCCTGTGCCTCCTTCAGGTGGAAGCGCTGCAGGGGATGGGGCTTGTCCCCGTCATGCAAGCATGGCTGGAGTAGGGCAACCTATCCACCTCTGAATGGTCCGGGCTGCGGTGCGTAGGGGGATCGAGCGTTCAGTCGCTGATCCTCTACACCAGCTTGAGGCATGAGTGGCATGACTCACAGGTGAGCCTGCCCGTCCTATGCAGCCCCCAGCACAGCCACCCTCTGGGCTGTGAAGGTGCAGTGGTGACTGCCCATGGATGGGGATCTCAGTTCCACTGTTGCCATCTGTGGGCTCATGGGCTTGCGATTTCCAAACATCCTTCCCCGTCAATGGTGTTCACCCACCACATGTGTCATATTATGCCCCTGTATGCATCTTGTTTGTCTTGTCTGTTTACCTCCCCAACCTACCTCCCCAAATATACCTACTTCCCCTACCCCACATTCCACTCTCACCTGAAAAAAAAAAAAAAAAAAAGGGGCAATCTGCTCCCAAAAAAAAAATTACGCCCAATACATAGCTGCCCATTTTGCACACATGTCCGCTGGACACATAAACTGATATTTAATTGGCAGTACAACATTCTTTGTTGTCCTCAACCCTCTCTCAGGGGTGGAAGGTTTCATATTTCCCTCCAAATTTCTTGCATATGCACAGCTGTTGCTGTTAAAGAAATGGGCAGCTATAGACCTTCCCTACACCCATCCTGCACATCCTGAGCTGTTTTCCCTACTGTCTTTCCCTCTTTGTGCCCCTTTTTCACCACTTTCTTATCTCCCCATTTTCTTTTCTTTCAAAGAAATGAGTGCGGGGGTTAGTGGGAGTAAGCACTCTTAAACAGTAGTTAGCGGGTTTGCGTGAGTGTGAGCATTTGTGTGCTTAGCTATGTATTGCTAAGCTTCGTGCAAACACGTGCAAACCCACTTACAACTCATTAAAAGTGCCTTAGTCACCCTGCATGTGAGGGCCCTTGTTCTGCTCAGCAGCAAAATAAAACACCTCTGTCAGTCTTAAACCCCGCACCTTGGACACACTAGACTGCATGAAGTAACACTAAGCCACAGTAGCTATACAGCAGGTTGTTGCAGAAATAGATATATCATGCATCAGAATGAGTGAATGTAAAGGAAAGATAAGAATGCCATAACACAAAACCTGTTCTGTGGAACTTTACCAGCAGTTGTTGTGGAATTGCATTACATGACTGTGATAAGAGAACCAGCCATTCTAGCAGTAAATAATGTTACAGCAGCACTTTACAACCCCTGCACAGTATCATAGCAGGACAATCCCCACCCAAATGTACAATATACCTGTGTGTTCAGGGTCCACCATGGATGTAGGTAGGCATACTCAGTACTGGAATTGTCCAGTTTTCTTGAGCATCCTGTGCTTATGTCAACAATAAAAAAGCACAAACTGTGCAGAAGTGAGTACATTAATATTCACAGTACAGCAGTTCACAAACAGTTCATGTGCCAAATGAATACATCTCAATAACTACTTATGCATGGCAGTTAATTGTATAAGTAGAAAAGAAACTACATACGCCCATGTATCTTGTGTTAGCATTTATATGGGTGAGTACAATTCTACACTGACAACTGTGTACTGGAAGTGGCAACATTCAGGTTTGAGTACAACATTCAGACTACTGACTACACCCCTAGCTTCAGATATAAGAAGTATACCAACCTTCTGACATAAACAACGGTGTCCACAGCAAACAAGCATGGTCCCCACTTTGGAAAGCTGAAAGGGCTACGCCTACCTGACTTAGCAATTTATAGTATTGGGTTGCTATGACAGTGAGTACTGCAATTACCACACAGCAGGCTGCATGCAATTACCAAATGGTGGCCACCAATTGGTGCAGAGGCCATTACATGCACATGTGCAGATACCTATAAAAGCAGCCTGCATTTGCTGTCCACACATGCAATCATTTCATTGCAGCTCTTGAGAGAGAGAGAGAGAGAGACAGACACCAACATCAACATCAACAGAAAAAAAATTAAAAGGAACTGAAAACTACAAACACATACAAAGGAAAGGTATGTAACAGATATGTATTTACTGGCATGTAGTAGATGTTTTTGAAGAGTACTCTGCATACTTTGAATCATCCATATGTGGCAGCAGTACATATCTATGCACAGATGCCCTGCATAACTACTGCCAAGGACAATTCAGTGTGTAGCTGTGTGTAGTGGGACATAACTGTGACATATGTAGCTCACCATTAAATGTCAAACATCTGATCCATGTTATCTGTGTTCTGTACAGTAGTGTGTACAATGGATGTTTGGGGGAGTAGCACATACAGCTATATAAACATGGATATGACAGAGTAACAAATGCATGATAGTCATATTAACATGTAGCTTAGCATTGGCAACTGCTGTACCAGGCTAGTATGCTAATCTAGCATTTGCAGCTATATATACACACTCTAATATTACTGTGTGCTCACATGTGACACCTGTTCATGTTGCAGCAAGGCCTAACAGGTCAGCCGTGAGGTCCACGGACTTACAATAGTGTGGACCTTGTGTGTGTATGGCACACACATACAGAGAGATATTTCTGTGTCAGATATATCAGCATCTGTACATGTGCATAGAGCAAGGGACATACTGCAACTGTTTGTGAAGGGTGGACATATATATGTTGGTGAAAGTTGTTATGTGCATATTTCTATGTAGGTTGTAGTGTGTGGCAAACAAGACAGCATACAGTGCTGTTATATGACAGGTGGTGGTTAAACACTGTGGGTATGATTTGTCAGGTTTGCAGTGTTGCAGCCAGTGTGGCCTGCTAAAGCTACATGGTCTGAACACACCTTCAATGCATTCTGCACAAGACTGAGCAATATTATTACATAACTGTATACCTCACAACCTTTGCATAATTGATATTCCCACCATGAAAGGTGGACTGTATATGTGCCTATATGTATATCTATATGTACACCAATGGATGTTTATATGTATGTGTACATATATATATATATATATATATATATATATATATATATATATATATATATAGAGAGAGAGAGAGAGAGAGAGACAGGGTTATATTTACTGCGACAGATGCCTGGTGACAAAGCCATGGACTCAAGCTCAATGTTGAAAATGCATTGGCATCCCTTTTGGCAAAAACACTGTACCCATGAACTACCACATAGGTGGTAGTTCACTTAACACCGAAAGTGTGATAAGAGACCATGGGACACAGGTGGACAGTAGTCTCTCCTTTGATAATCACAGTGCCACACTAGTCATGTAATCTGTCTATGTGGCACACCTCATCACAAACGGTGCGTCATCCAGGGAAAAATAGGTCAGTGTTCTCCTCTACTCATCACTCATAAAACCCATTATAGAGTACAATGCCCCATTTAGTATGTACCTCACAAGACATCTACATCAACTGGAAAGGCCACAGACATACCTCACAAAGAGTATTACTGGCCTCAAACAGATGCCCTATGCAGACCGTCTCACAAAACCACAGCTAGACTGTGTCGCATACCGCCTACCCAGAGGTGACCTCTGCCTAACATACAAAGCTATGTCAAACCCAGAGCTGTTGGACATGCTCCACATAAACAGATCACAATAACTATGAGCTACACACTCTAGGGACCTAAACCTTGTCACCTCAATAAACAGAACATGCTGGAGGGATAGATTCCTATCTCAGAGACATCCCATACTCTGGAACAAACTACCTATCAATAGCAAATAAATCTCATTAGCAATTGTCATGAATAATCCTGATGATTGGATGGGAGATAGGAAATACACCCCGGGAATCACCTCTGTGGCTCTGCTTGACAGAGGCACATGAAATTAAATGACATGGGTGTCAAAGGCCGGGGTACCATATGGCTAGGCTTCTATAGGCCCTATGGCCAATAGCCTATTACCTACCTATGAACCGATCCACACCCACATGTACTTGTTGCAATAATTTCTATGTGAGGTTGACTGAGTGTGATGGTGAATATGTTGGTGAATGTGTCAAAATTGTGTATATGTGTGATAGCTTAGTGGGAAACTGTTTCTGTCATGGTATTTTGTGTCCTAGCTCTGATCCCAGCAAAAGATGTGTATGCTATTGCTAGGCAGAAAAAGCAGTATGGCATACAGTCTGACATAGTTCCTTGGTGTTGACTGGGGTGTGCCATTGTAGGCTAAAGCAGTACATGTATGCTTATTGATTGGTACTGCTGGTGAATCCAAATCCTGTATGAACTGTAGTACTACCTGAAGCTGTAGGCCTAAACAGCACAGTATGGTGTATGTCCACATTGCTTGGAACCACTGTTTTGTGTGTTCCCTGTAGTCCTCACAGATTACATACCTCAGGCATAAGGTTTTGTAAGTACTGACACACAGTACTGTATGGTACACAGGTAAAGCTCATCTGGGTTGCCATACCTTTGTGTCTTGTATGTATGTCTGATGTGTGTGTGGGTATGCCTGTAACATGCCCTCGGTCATGTGTGTGTTACAGGATATAAGTGCGTATCTAGCAACATGTATAGTCTAGTACAGCAGTATGCCACCTATATTCACAAATGTGCACATATGTTAGGCAGGGGTTTGCCATCAACAACTAGTGTGGTGTACTGGTAATACTGTAACTGGACTTTACAATAATTGCATTGGATGACATATTTCTTTATGCATTAGCTTGATATATACATCCTGTGGCTAGGTGGTGCATTGTGTCACATACAGTGTGCCATGTACTGTTGTACAGTCTTACATACTGGTTTCTCTTTGTTGCTGTGCAGAACATGGTTTAATATATAGAGTGTGTCAGGCACTGTCAGGCAGTTGTGGGTTGAGCACTGGTATGTGGTATTGAAAGTGTGTATCCTCTGACAGCCAATAGGTTGCTATATATGGCAGTTCAGTGATATCTGTACTTTAGAATGTTAAGTGTGCCACATGACTTGCTCACACATATTGTTTCATTGTCTTCCAGGGTCATGGCCCACCATCGCAACCCTACCTATAGTGCAGCTGAAGAGGAACAAATAACAACTAGTCTGGTTCAGCACTACACCCTGCTGTTCTCAAGAACCAGCCAGGACCAGCATGAGCGGACTGCACTGTGGCAAGATGTTGTCCGTAGGGTAAATGACATAGGCATGCATAACCGGACATATGAGCAAGTACCCCATCACCGCAGTGATTTACTTAGACATGTCCGGCAGCATGTGTCTGATGTCCATAGACAACAGCTTGCCACAGGTGGTGGGGTAACCATCCATCCCCCCCTCACCAGAGTTGAGGAGCTGCTCCTGAGCCTGGTGGCTCCTGGCCAACAACAACAACAGCACACATGTATCATCATGGAGGCCGGAGCCACCCAGCAAGTTGACACAGAGCATGCAGGTAACATGGCATATTTGTAGACTACTGTTACCTGTACTGGTAGATCATGCATATGTGAGATGTGTACTGTGTAGTTAGAAGATGTGGAGCCTGGTGTTGTGTAATACTGATAATTTGGAACACAATCTGTAGGCCTGTGACTGTCAACCGTTGCACTACTGTAAGATTGCAAACCCACAGTAGCAATGCCACAGTTGTTGCCATTGACAAACTGTCTCATATCCTTGTAGGTCCCTCTGGTGTGACAGCAAGGCAGCAGACCCATGCTGGTGAGTGTGCTCTACATTTAATATTGCAAATAAAATGTGCATGTCATAGGTGAGGTGTAGGCCATGTACACATGTAACACACCTACGCATAATGCATGCTGTGCATGTTTGCTGTGAGACTATGCACATCTCAGTAATGTGAGTAGCTGCCTCAAACACATGCAATACACAGAGCATCCCATACAATTGTGGCTACACTATAGTGGACATTGGATAGGCAGAGTCAATACACATGCACACAACATACACAACTTTGTCATACGCAGTACACATTAATATGCTACAGATGGTGTATTACGGCACCCGCTGTAAGGTCACACTCCAGTATCCCAAATGTCATCCACACAGCACACATAATATACCTGAGGGGTAGAGGCCTATCATGGAGTGGTGCGACACTCTTCAACACAACACATTCACATTAGGCAATGCTCCCTATTGGGCACCTTACAAACCCATGTAACAACTGTCTGTGAAATGGTGAATGTAGCCATGGTACTGCAGTTCAGGTACAGCATGCTAGGTGCCAGTCTGGCACACATTAGTAGCCTTGAGTGACTGCATGATGATGGCTCATGGTACTATACCTCATCCAGTTACAGTAACCACAGTACTACACAAAGCATTCATTGCTATACACCTCAATGTTGTGTGTGTGCAAACATATGCACCTATACACAATATGCATAGCAATCACCATTTGCACAAAGTAACACATATATGTCTTGTAATGCTATTGAGTGTATAGGTCACATGACACACACTGGGTATGTATGATGTTTAATGATGCAGTTGTGTTGTAGCATGCCATGTCATGGCTGGCACTGGCATGTCCACAATATGTTCTACACTCACCATAACCACTGTACAATGGCTATGTTGAGCAATGGTATTCCATCAGGTATACATGCACCACTCATCCTGTGTGTATACATAGCATGCATGTGCTAAACCTGTGTTCACAATTATCTGCTAAAGACACAGATTCTCTAACCAGAAATGGATATCTATGAGACACATAGATACACATCCAGCCATGGTATGTATACCTGTGAGTGATGGTGCACAGGACATTGCAGAGCTTTTAATACTTACACAGCAATGTTGTGTCTATGTACACATTGCATTCCAGGGTGAGGCCAATCACTGAACAACAACACACATGCATCAAAGCCATGTATACTGTTATTAGCAAGGACTGTCTACACTCGCACTGCATGCTATTGAGCAACACAAGTCCTGCATGCTGACACGTGTGATATGACTGTTTGGCTTGTGATACTGTACCCCACCATCAACCGCTATTTAGTATGTTCTGGACTGCTGGTGGTGTGTGTGTGTGTGTGTGTGTGTGTGTGTGTGTGTGTGTGTGTGTGTGTGTGTGTGTGTGTGTGTGTGTCTGCTTTAGTGAGGAGTTCATGTGTGCATGTGTTCCGACATCATGTACAGGTCGTAAAGTGTGTTTCCTGTCTTCCTCTCACAGGTGCTGAGGTTGGGCTAGTTCACTGCAGCAGGGAACCTGATGTCACTGAGCCAAATAGTGATAATGAGGATAGGTGTGTTGAGGCACAGGCATGTTTTCCAGGGTCTGTCGTTGGGCCACCAATTGACAGTACACAAGTGTCCACCCCATCCATGCACACAGTCATACTGCCAATACATCCATCACCAATGCCCTTAGCTGAGGGACAGTCTACAGTCGGCACTGGCCAGGGCAGTGTGGTATCTATGGTACATGCATCCCGACACAGCAGCCATACCCAGATGTCTGGAATGGTACCACATAAGCAGATGTCCAGGGGTTCTCGTTGGAACACTGCTGCTCATCATGACTCTGGCAGACGTGCCACAGGTCTTACAACCTCACGCATGTTCCAGGCTGTCATGGAGGTACAGGCACATATGGAACGGTACACCAGACAGGGACAAAGGGCACAGAGGGCACCTAACACTGCTGTAATTGACAGTATCCGTGACCTAGCAGGTGCCATCCGTAATTACACTGAGGTCACTGATAGATGTTGGGGTGAGACATTAGATGTCCTCCGCAATGTCATGTCCATGTGTCAAGACAGTGCGGGACGGCTGAGACGTCGATGTGGATGTATGCCAGCAACATCAGCAGCTGGCAGTTGCCGTGGACATCCCTCAAGTCGCAGCTGCTCCCGTAGTGCCAGTACCAGCCCCAGCAATGTTGGGGGTGGGCTGTCCATAGACCGTCCTAGAAGACCATGTGCACGTGGCTCTGGACAGTCCCAGCAGGGACCTGGGTCCAGTGTACATCTGTCTACCTCTGAGGATAGTACCCAGTCTGGCTTAGTACCTGATACTGTCAGTAGCACCCCTGCAAGGCACAGGTACCACATCCGTGGCCAGAGACGGTGATCTGTAAAGCCTGGCAGGTACAGTCTGTGGCTGTCCCACAAATCCCTATATATGGCAGCCACATGGTGAAACTGTGTGCATGCAGACACACACACACACATAAACCAGACTCCTAGGGCTAACACATACCCACACACATTACATCAACATTGGCCCATAGCAGTACTCTTGGCCCATACACACACACACACACACACACACACACACACACACACACACACACACACACACACACACACACACAGACACACACACATGTCAATTGTATGGCTCAATGTAGGCCTCTGGCAAACCAACAACATACCCTGTACATATAATGAAACCTGTGTCACCTCCTGTCATCTGTAACATTGATGCAGGAACAGGCTACCATGGTGCTGATACACAGGGTGACTTTATAGCAGTATAGCAATGTTAGCATGTTGTTAGCAGTAAAGTGTAATGATATCCTTGAAGGTGTAGCTGAGCAGGCATGATGCATTAAAGCTATGATTGTCAATGTAGTATTGTTTACACCAGTGTTAGTTCCAATAGTGTATTGTCCACCCACGTTCCACTTGACTGATGTGTGTAGTATTGGCAGCATGTGTTAGAGAGTGGACAGTATGTGTGGGATGTGTGTAGCACAGATTTGCAGGTGTACATTTGTGAACATGGTGGAGGTGCACTGTCTGCTGTACATGCATAGTGGACACATGGGCAGGGTGACATGCCCTGTATTACACAGTAACACTCCATAGTTTCTATTGGTGGCGAGTATGCATTGTACTACACACATTTTGGAACTTGAGTACACATGTGTATGACATGGTTTGACACTGTGCTGTGGGTGATACTGTTACTATCTGTCATTGTTTTGCATTCTGGTAGTATACATAACCTCAACAGCCTGGCCATAAACAGTCATTAGATGATGTCTTGACAACTGACACAGAGATGTAGGGCACACAGTAACATTTGGATCCTTCAGGTACTATACTATGCCAGTAACCAGTTGTATTCACCTGCACCCATTCCTGACACCACTCCTGTTTGGCATATAGCTCTCTTAGGTACAAGCAATCACAGTAGGGATATGTCCGTCCATGTCTGGAAATGCATACTGTGGCCTATAATGCATTCTCCAGATGACACACACATCCTCCACAAGGGTATCATACAGACAGATACCTGTTGTCAAACCCATGCTGTAAAGCTATAAGCCAACTGAAGCATAGTCATCCACCTTTACAAAACATAGTATCCCCACAGTACCACATATGTAAAAGCCACCAACATGTTGAACAGGTACCGATGTGTACATGCAGCCAAGTGTTACGTTATCTCTCCTTTGGTAATCACATTTTTAAAGGTATTTTGAAATCCCTCGGTGGATCACATAAACAATAAGGGGTCTGCATGCATATCCACAAAGGTTGTTGTACACCTATACTGAATAGCCATCACTGACAGACTTTGCTGCATTTGAACAGGTCTGAAATATACCTCAGTCATAAACCCTCACTCACGCTATTCAATAGAAACCATAATGTGTGTGTGTGTGACATGGATGACCTAGGCCAGGGATCACTGCAGTGGCTGGGCTTGTCACAAGCATACAGATGTGACCTAAGGTCTGGAAAGCGGCAGCACACTCTGGCAAAGATGACACATGTGTTCATGGAGAAAGCAGGGTTCTCACCTATGAAATAATTGAGGTCACATGTACGTATATGTATTTGCCACACAGTTATCTGACATGTGCAATGCACATACTGTTGTCATACTGATATGTCATACAGTAGTAAAAGCAAAACCCACAACACATTGACCAACAGTCTCACACACACAGAGCACACACATACACTCAGCAAGTGCAGGATTCAAACCCCTACCTAACTACTTTATGATAATAGAGCAGTATACATTAACATGACATGCTATACACATTACTGGAAGTTTTCCTTTCCACAGGTATATTTGTAGGATGGTGACATCATCAGACTTGACAAAGATAAGTATACCACTTTTAAGGTGTTTTAGTACTCTCCAAAAAGGTTGCTCCTCTCCAAGGAGATCACACACAAACACACACACACACTTGTCAAGGGCAGGATTCAAACCCCTACCTAACTACTTTATGATACTAGAGGAGTATGGATTAACACAACGCACTATACACATTACTGGGAGCTGCCTTTTCCACAGGTATATTTGTAGCATGGTGACATCATCAGGCTTGACAAAGATGAGTATACCACTTTTAAGGTGTTTTAGTAGTCTCCAAAAAGGTTGCTCCTCTCCAAGGAGATCATACACACACTTGTCAAGTGCAGGATTCAAACCCCTACCTAACTACTTTATGATACCAGAGGAGTACGCATTAACAGGACTCGCTATACACATTACTGGGAGTTGTCTTTTCCACAGGTATATTTGTAGCATGGTGACATCATCAGACTTGACAAAGATGAGTATGCCACTTTTAAGGTGTTTTAGTAGTCTCCAAAAAGGCTGCTCCTCTCCAAGCAGATACACACAAACACTTGTCAAGTGCAGGATTCAAACCCCTACCTAAATACATTATGATACTAAAGGAGTACACATTTATATGACATGCTATACACATTACTGTGAGCTCTCCTTTCCACAGGTATATTTGTAGGATGGTGACATCATCAGACTAGACAAAGTGGGTTACATTAGGTGGGCTACATAGAAGGAATTTCTAAACACTTTGGCCATGTAATCATCAAAGGAGAGTTTACTATTTACCTGGGTCCCCAGGGCCATAATTACTTTCTCCGTACATACTGGATTACCATCTATGTGGTAATTTGTGTGCACTTTGTTTTATCCAAAGGGGATGACTATGCATTCTTTGGCATTATGCTTGAGGGCATTGTTTTGACACCAGGTATCTGTCTCTGTAAGACCCTTTTGGAGGATGTCTGTGTCAGCCGTAGAGTCGATTATGGACCACAGTTAGCAGTCATCTGCAAACCTGTTCAGCCATACTCCTCCCATGCTTGCCTGTACCTCTGAGCAGTATCTACTGAACAGGTGGGGTCCCAGGACCAAGACCTGTGGGATGTCATTTGTGACTGGTTTAGAGTCGGACATGGCACCCGCAACTCTGAACTTGTGTGTTTGATCTGTGAGCCAGTTGCCCACCCATCCTGTGACATAGCTGTTAATGTTCAAGCTGGTAAGCTTGTCCATGATGACAGAGTGGGGAATGGTGTTGAAAGTCCTTAGTGAGGTCCAGGTGGGCTGTGTGGACTACATTCACCTCCATCTATGTCCTTGGTAACTGTTTCAAATAAGTCAACTAGGTTTAGAAGGCAGGATCTGCCTTTAACAAAGCCAAGTTGGGTACAGTCCAGTGTCTGGAGGACCCCAATGTCTCTGTTAATGGGTTCCATGATAATTTGCTCCATAGCTTTGCAGACCAGACTGAGTAGACCTATAGGGCAATGGTTTTCAGGTTCTGTTGTGGCACCCCCTTCGTGGAGCTGGCTGACTGTTAGTTTCCTTGACTGGGGGGGGGAGGGATGTGGATGTCCAGTGTGATTACTTTATGATCTGATATTTCCAGCGAGGGGTTTATCTCTGTCGTGGAACACTGGTACCCCATGTTGGTGATGATCAGGTCCAGTATGTTGTCACCTCTAGTGGGCATGGTGACCAGCTGTTCCAGGGCGTTTGAGTTTTTAAACTCTAGGAAGCATTGGGCAAAGGACATTGTACAAGAGTAAGTCTCCCACTCAATGTTTGGGTAGTTGTAATCTCCTCATATAATGGTGTTTGATAGGACCTTTATATTTTCCACTGTTCTCAGGAATACTGAGTGTGGTTCCTGAGACAAGGTAGGTGATCTGTAGCAGGCTACAATCTGATATGCAGCTTTGCCCAATGTTAGTTGCACTTGCATGGTCTCCAAGGCCTCATGCTGTGCCACTAACCTGAAGATGTGGGTATCCATAAGGTAAATGGATACACCCCTTCCTTTTGTATTTCACTCGTGGTTTTGGGGCCGAAGATCAGAGGGATTGTGAGTGTTTTATGTGGAGCATGTCCAACAGCTCTGTGTTTGACATAGCTTTGTATGTTAGACAGAGATCATCTCTGAGTAGGCAATATGCGAGAGAGTACAGCTGGAGCATTTTGAGATGATCTGTGTATGGCATGTATTTCAGGCTGCTAATGCTCTTTGTGAGGTATTGCTGCAGGCTTTCCAGTTGTTGTAGATGTCTTGTGAGGTACATAGCAAAAGGGGCGTTGTACTCTATTATGGATCTAGTGAGTGATGAGGAGAGGGGAACAATGTCCTCTTCTATTCTGCATGAGACACCTTTTCTGATGAGGTGTGCCACATAGAAGGCTTTTCTGACTACTGTGGGGATGTGATTATCACAGGTGTGTCCACTGTCCACCTGTGACCCAAGGTCTCATCACACTTTCAGTGTTAAGTATACTATCGCCTATGTTGTAGTTCACGACTACAGAGTTTTACCAAAGGGGATGACAATGCAATTTTTGGCATTGAGCTTGAGCCCATAGCTTTGACACCAGCCATCTGTCTCAATGAGGCCCTTTTGTAGGATGTCCACATCTTTAGTATTTACAATTATGGCTCCTAGTTTGCAGTCATCTGGAAACTTCATTATCCACAGACCTTCCATGTTAAAGTTTACTTCAAGGAAGCAGATACAAAACAGGACAGGACCCAGGACTGGACCCTGTGGTACTGCACTTGTCACTGGTCCAAAGTCATACTTGGAGTCTGCTACTTTCACAGTGTGTGTTCTGTCAGTAAGCCAGTTGGCAACCCATCTTGTGACATAGCAATTTATACCTAGTTTAGTGGGTTTATCTATAATTCCAGAGTGTGGGATGGTGTTGAAAGCCATGGCAAGATCTACATAGGTTGTGCAAACCACCTTACCCTTGTCTACGGTTCTGGTGACTGCTTCAATGTCATCTATCAGGTTTAGGAGACATGATCTGCATTTTACAAACCCAACATGGTTGTGGTCCAGAGTTTGGAGATTATCAATGTCTTTTTTTATAAGTTGTATGATGATACATTCCATGGCCCTGAAGAGCAGGCTCATCAGGCTAATGGGGCATTAGTTCCTGGTGTCCGTGGTGTCTCCACCCTTGTGTAGTGGGATAACTGTCGCTGTGCACCATTCAGCAGGCATAAAGCCTGAGGTGAGGCTATGACTGAACATGGTACGTCGGTGTGGTGCCTGTTCGTTCAGTTATCTGGTCCCATGGATGCTGTGATACTGGCTTTGGAGAGTGTTTTTTACCTGTTCAGCCATGATGACAGCAACTTTGCAGTCTTCCATTATAGAGATGTGCTCTTTCATGGGTGAGAGGGGGGTAAAGTTAACACTGATCCTATCTGCCAGGATGTTGGCAATATCAGTTGGGTCTGTATATTTAGTGCCATTGAGCTGTAACTCAGAGCAGATCTGAGTGTTGCCATGACATGGACCTGTCTGTTGGGCAGAGATCTTCTGAGTGGACAGTATGCAACAGAGTACAGATTGAGTTAAATTCAGTCCTGTTGCATGGGGCAACTGTTTTAGGCCAGTAATCCTCTTGTTGAGGTATTTCATTGGTCTTTCCAGCTGCTGAAGGTGCCTAGTCAGATTCATCGCAGGTGTGTTGTGGTACTCTCTGATGGGTCTGATGAGTAGAGAGAACCTCCTTTGACCTACATGCATAGACCTTGGCAGTTTGTGGGAACACATAGCATCATTTTCTGACCACCTTGTGAATGTGTTTCTGGAAGTAGAGATGACTATCCACATTTGTCCATAGATCCCTTATTATCACCTCCATATTTAGGGTGTTGGCACCTATGTGGTATTTGTATGACTGTAGCTCGAGGACATAATTTTGACACCACATCTGTCTGACTGAGACCCTTTTTAAGGATGTCTCTGTTGTCCCAAACATCGATTATGACAACTTTTTGGCAGTCATCCACTAGCCCTCATGTGTTTGACTGTATTTCTGAAAAGCATACACCAGACAGGAGGGGTCCCAGGACTGAGCCATGGGGGACAGCAGTTGTTACCAGCTTGTACAGAACATAATTCTTACCTTGTGTGATCTATCTGTGCCCCAGTTGGCAATCCATCAGATGACAGACATATTTATGCACAGGTTGTTGATTTTGTGGATATGACGTGTCAGGGATGATGGGAAAAGGCTTTTCAAGGACTATGTGGGACGTGTGTAGCTCATTTCATTGATGTATGTCCTGGGTGACTGCCTTGTAAACAGTCTAGCAGGTTTGGGAACCAGGATCTGCCCATGACCAAACATAATTGGTAGGGTTGGGTGCCTGCAGGCTCCCAATAGCTCTGTTTATGAGTTCCATCATGATGGTCTCCATGGCCTTGCAGATCAGGCTTTATAGGCTTATAAGACAATAGTTCCCATGGTCTGTTGTGCACCAACACTTGTGGAGTGTGTCAAACGTTGCTGTAACACATTCAACAGTTTCATATCCTGTAAAGTGGGTGAGTCTCAACAGACTGTTCAGGTGCAGGCTCTGTTTGTTCTGGAGTTCACTTATGACACAGCTAGGGAAACAATGTAATCCCATAGACACCGTGTTTTCAGGTTTGGAAGGAGCTGTTTACCCATTCTATATGTGATATCTGTGCTTTCACAATCTCCAGGTATGGTGATAGGGCCTTTTGTCACTGAGAGGGTGGTATGTATGTATGGGCCTGTCTGACAGGATGTTGGCAATGTCAGTCATTTACAGTTTGCACTGACTCAGGACATATATGAGTGTACATTGCTATTTATGACATAGCGGATGGAAGCGTCATGGTTCTCTATGGACTCCTTCACAGATTCTTTTGCCAAAACATAGATTGGATAATATTTGGAGTGCACATGGTTTATTGATGATACTGATTGCAGGTTTATTGATCTTCTTTGCTTTTTCATTTTATGTGAACAACTTAAGTACTTGTGGTACATAGTTTGATTATGACAGGGTTCCAATATATTATATGTGTGTGTTTTCATATAACTGTGTGCACAAGGCAGGGTTGGTGAATAGTGACAGGTTCCTGGGGTGAAACATGCAACTGCCAGATATGTGTGGCCCACTGCTGTACTCAGACATGGCCTAAGTGTGTAAGCATGCCCAGTATGACCTTTCAGTGTGTTGCTGAATGAAATCCACTACATTTGTTGAAGTGTGTGAGCACGCCGGGTATACACATTTATACTATATGTGTGTGGAAAATCAAGTTGTATTTTTACTGCAGGGCTCACCTTTGTGTCATAACTCAATAGGGATCATGCTGTGCCTGCAGGACTTCCATGAGACACTTTGCATAGACTTATCAACATGTCTACATAGTCTACATACAGTGGGGATAGCTATTCTTTGTACATTTCTACCCGGGGGCACACCTGATTGTTACTGTGGGTGAACTTAGGATGAAGGGGTTCACCTGACACTTATACACATTTGCTAGGCCTGCCCTGCTATGTAAGGTACACCATTTCAGTCTGTACTGTTGCCTATCATACTGGCTTGAGGCATACTACTGTACTACATATCTTAGCGTCCAATGTCACGTATATTAGATTGCGACTTCATAGCCTACCCAACCCACATCACACCACCTGGCCTGCTGTTGTCTGTCTGCATAGGCCTGTGGGGGAGGTTACCCATATGCTTCTTTAGGGTCATGATACAGCATTTCTTTGTGTTTGCATTAGTGTACAATTGTCTTGCTGCGTCTGTGCCAGTGAAATTCTGTCATGGCTTAGTGGTTCAGTACTGTGAATATAGTGCACAGTATCCTGGGTTCAAGCTCTGTCACTGCTTTTTATTTTCATGCTGGGCAGACCAGACTCCTTAAGGAACAGTACAGCAAATATGAGCATGTTTACCTGACTTTGCTCAACTTTGCCCAACCTTGCCCAACATTGCTCAACGTTGCGTTAGTTGGTGCGGGCAATTTTGTTTACATATACTAAATAGTGGTAAAAGCTGCTTAGCACTGTTTTATATTGCTTAAAACATGGTAATCATGCCTCAGGTGGTGCTGCAGGGCTGCCTATGTCGGATGCACATAGTACCCTCCCTATACATGTTTGAAAACATGTAGTGTCAAGTTAGACATCCCTTTTATTTTATGTGCGAGTCAGAGAGAGGTATCATTTCCAGGGTTCCTACTGAGCCAGTGTATGTGCTATGCATTGCCTCTTTGCCAAGGCCAAGGCATACTGGATATGCCTCCTTCTGCCTACTGGGGCAGGCTCAGGTTGTTCCTCCTCCAAGTCACGCTCTGCCTGTGATGGCCTTGGCAATGGTGGGGGGCTGTTTGGCCCTGCCCCATGCTGTTTTTGCAGAATCATATTGTGTAGCATGGCACATACCATGACAATTTGGGTACATGTAGTTGGTGAGTACTGCAAGGCTCCACCAGATGTGTCCAGGTACTGGAACCATGACTTGAGCATCCCAAACACATGCTCAATTACATTTCATGTTTGTGCGTGTGCCTAATTATGGAGTTCTTGTTCAGGTGTGTGTGCATTTCTGATGGGTGTCATCAGCCACGGCTCCAGTGCGTATCCAGCATCCCCCACTAGGTGACCATCAGGGATGTCCCCATTGGCAAATGTCTGGTACAGCTGCATCAGATGCCAGATATGGGAATCGTGGTAGCTTCCAGGGCAGCCAGCACACACATTCAGCATTATGCCCTGGGCATCGCACACGACCTGGCAGTTGATGGAGGGAAAGCCCTTGCGGTTGATGTAGGCCCTGCCCCGCTCACCGGCTGGTGCTTTGATGTGTATGTGCATGCAGTCAATTGCACCCACTATCTCAGGGTATTCCGCTATTTTCTAGAAGAGACACATATTGCTGCCAATGCCTCATGGGAATTGGGGAAATATACATGATCACCAACATGTGCTAACATGGCATTCAGGAACTGGTGCAGTACCCTGGATGCTGATGCCTGTGAAATCCCCATCATATCACCAGTTGGTCTCTGGAAGGTACCTGTTACTAGTATTCTTAGGCCAACACATACCTTGGTTTCCACTGGGATGGATTCCCCTCTGTTGGTTCTGTGTGTGAGGCGTGGCCTGCACAGCTCAACAATTTGCTGCAGGAGGTCTCTGTCCACTCTATAGCGCTCCACTATCTCCAGCTCATGTAGCCCCTGGTAGGTTACCTTGGGTCTGTACACTCTCCTCTGTCTCCTCACTGTGGGTTGCTCAGCAGCATTCACAATGGCACCACCCTCCACATCTTGCACATGTTGCCTTATAATAGCAATGGCAGCCCCTAACATTTTTTTGTCTGAGTTAAGCTTTTTAAGTTTTCACTCTCTTTGTATACTGCAGTGTTGCAGTGTTTTGAGAAAAACATGGGGGAATGTTGTTTGCAGAGTTTTAAGTGCTGTGCTGGGCTGGGCTAGTGTACTGCCTGTGTAATTGGCTGATTCTGATTTATTTCACCTGGCAGCTCTGCTAGTTCTCCTTGGTTAACTTCCTACTACTACTTTTCCTTCCGTTTCCCTTTCTGTTTCCACAGGGGGCAGTGCCGCGCACACAGACTTACACAGGCTTAGACGGGTGCACACATGCACACACAGGCTTAGACAGGTTTACAGGCTTGCACACGATGTAAGCACGTTTGCAAGAAATTTCAGTGATATCCATGGCGTACACCTTCGGTTTCTGGGTTTCAGCTAGGACCACTGTAGACACGCCACTTCCAATCCTGAGTAACTCACAGCAAACACAAGCCACTCTGCTCCAATAAGCTTACAGTCTTTCATACATACCCCCTCATGATGTCACCTGTCCGTCCAAGAGTAGTTTTAGGAGATCTCATGCACGCCCCTGCCGGTTGTTGCTGGATCGCTCGGCAGACATATTGGCTGTCTGCCGGCTTACACTACTCTTAGACTGCATGCAAGCCTTCGTGAATCCAGCCCTAAGTATTTTATCAACCTTTTCAATAAATACTTCATCTTTATAAAAAACACATTCAATCATATCAACATTAATATTTTTGTATCCCTTAATTTCACCTAAATAATGATCAACTAACTTAGTCCATAATGTATAAATTCTTTCATATTTCAAAAAGGCATGTTCAGTAGCTTCTTCTCTATGAAAATAATTACATATTTTTCTCTTTTTTATATGTCATTTTTGGTTTCACTGGTAATTTCCTGATCACCAGTCTATCTAAAAAATCATGACATTCTACTCTTTTTTTAAATCTATCATTTCTTGCTTTTGTGGCTTTGATTTTCATTTCCTCAAATTCTTTCCATGGGTATACATAAAAAATATGTTGTCATTATTTTATACCACTTTTTCCCTTTCATTTTCTAAATCTTCTATATTTACTTTCCACATTACAATATTTTTATATGCTTTCACGTCTTCATTCATATATACTATTTTACAACTTTTCATCATATTCCACATTTTTTATATTTATTTTCCAATAATGCACTTATTAAATTACCATTTTTTTTCTTTTAGCCATTGACGTATTTTATATAAATATTACAAAACTGCAAATACCACTGGATTTATGTTCTAAACCATCATCCTCTTTTGGTACATATAGCACACCTCTCTCTACAGGATTAAGACAAGATCCCCATATACAGGAGAAGATAGTATTAATAATATTTTTTTCAATTGACAATGGCATACTAAACACACTAGCTATATATAAAATATTTCCTAATGCAATAGAGTTAAGCAAATACACTTCATCTTGAAAGAAAGTTTAAAAGACCTCCAAAAAGAATATGCATTTTTTATTTTTTCATACGTTTTCCCATTGTAGTAAAACATATTGCTTTAAAGATGTAACACCTAATAACTTTATTTATTGAGAGATGAATTCAATATCTTTAATCCTAACTTCATGCTTTAAATCTTATCTTTTTTACATGTTCAAACACATACCAATTTTATCTAAATACAACTTGAACTTACATATAACTTCTTCCATTCAATTCCATTCAAATGCTTATTAACCAGAATTTCGTCATCTGCGTATGATAACCTTATACGTATATCAATACCTTCCTTTGTTCTATATCTAACATTACCATCTACTGAATTAATATAACTAGTTATTGCATTCATAACTACTGAAAAATAT
Source organism: Protopterus annectens (assembly GCF_019279795.1). NCBI lineage: Eukaryota > Metazoa > Chordata > Ceratodontiformes > Protopteridae > Protopterus > Protopterus annectens. The sequence goes on along the minus strand of NC_056742.1, from coordinate 40,762,640 downwards.
AAAGTGAATATAAGGACATCCTTGCCTTATACCTCTTTAAATAAATAGTTCTTCACTCAGCTATCCATTAATCAAAATTTTTATTTTGTTCAATGTGCATGCTGTAACACACAAATTTCTTATTTTCACATTTAAATTATAAGCTTTGAATGGGTCTATATCACATAATCGAAAGCTGATAACTCTGAAGCTCAAAACCGCAAACTTCAAACCTCAAAAGCTGACAACATCGAATCCACAAAAAAAGAAAACACTAATTACCCCAAACAAAAAACAAAACACTCTATGCAGGGGGGCAAGCCCCCTGCACCCCCCACACCCCCACTACTTAAATATACCAACTCCAAAATCACATTACAGTGCAGTAAAGGAAAATCTTCCCTTCCTGCACTCTATGGCGATCCCCGTTCTACGGTTCGACATTTTTAAATTTCGAGGTTTGAAGTTTGGAGTTTTGTGCTTCAAAGTTATCAGCTTTCGAGCTTATGATATAAACCCCTTTGAATATATCATAAGACATACTTTGCTGAATAGTGTCAAAAGCTTTGCTTACACTTCTTACCATAAATAAATTATTTTCTTGTCTATTTAGCATGTCATTACAATTTCTCTAAAAATCATTAGTAATTCTTGACATCCTTTTCCTTTAACATTATATACTGAATCTAATAGAATATTCTTAAGTTTTGACTCCATTCTTTTTCATAGTATTTCCATAAAGAATCAGTATTATTCAAAACAATAGGCCTCCAATTTATTATAAGTTTGAGATATATGGGGAACATCTGCAATGTCTAAGGATATAGTACCTCAGGTTATTCTCTTTGCTCCAAGGTACGCTGAACTCAGAGTCAGCTTATATAAGTAGCATGGGTGTGGAGGAGGAGATTTCATTTTACAATATAGGGGATATGATGCTTCTCCTCTGCAAAACTATTTTGAAGACACTGCAGCCATCTTTTAGATTTTCTGCATGTCTCTGATAAATGTATTTTGTCATAGATGCACGAGTCATGATCATAGACATAACACTTATGAATGGATGCCAAACAATCTTGCACAAATAAGGTAACAAAATATATTTAAATGATGATGCAAATGAATCCAAAAAACAAACTGCAATCAACATTGCCAGGTTCCAATAATACAGGAAAAAATACTTTATGTACTCCTGTGTAAGCATCAACATATGAACATAATAACTTGACCATGTACTTGTCTTACAGTTATACACTTTTTCTCACAGTCACTGTGAAAAGGTACCTGGCAACTCAGGTAGTTATTTTGTGCACCCCCGAACTTAAAAATGATGCTAATGTCAATTGTCTGTCTAGTTCAACCCTCAGGAAGCCTGCCCTCATTATTGACCAGCTGAATGATAATACAATAAAAAAGAAACAGATCTACCATTTCTGTATGCAACATAATATAAGCTTCATTTCTTCATGATGGTGGAAATCTTATGCAGATTTCATCAGTACTTGTCAGTTAAAGTAGTCACCGTAGTACTTCCCCAGGCACATTCTCTTAACTCTCTCCTTGTACCACTCTGTCACCCTCCAGGACAGTGAATGTTGTTATTACAGCCCCAGCCACAGTATAGCCCTGCAGCATTGCCCTGCTTAGTTTCTCACTGCATTCTAAACAATGCTCACTCCCTTTTATACAAAGACTCAGCAAACTTAATCGTGACTCAACTCACTCTATTTTTACCATTGAGGAAACTGATTTTAGAACAGCATTGTACAGCAGGTGGCACTGGACCCCACTACCCTCAGGTTTGCTTCATTCTCTTACTCAACCCCCAATACCTACCCCTTTATTCTACATTTATACCTCAATAGCATTTACAACCCAATCACAATGAATGTGCTCATAGTCTTCACCACTCCAGTCCTAATAATCTATGTCTCTCACCAGCACCCCTTATTCTCAACTATTGTAACCAATCATAGCCTTCTCCTCCCATTTAGGCAATCACCCTCTACCCACCAGATGCAACCTACCTAAACTATAATATACTATTGCTACCAGTATAAAATGCAAGTCATCATGCCCATTCACTCTTTCTACTTATTTCACAATTTTATTGCTCCATTCAGTACTTCATCCATATCTAATAAATCTTTTCTATTATAATCACTTCCTGCATGAGTTACTCAAACCACTTATTTCCACCAGTCATATACCATCATATCACTTTCTGAAAGTTCATACATCTCCAAATTATCATGTTTGCCTTTCTTTATATTCACTTGTCTGTTCTAGCTACCCACACAACTGACCCTCTACTTTTCATTAACCATCGCCAGTAATCTCTTATTCCTTTGAACCACCAAAGATGAGAAGGCCAATTATAAAGTTAGAGATTTTATTACAAAAACAATAAAACAATTGAAATTTCTCCTAGTGCCTTGGCTCAACCAAGCCATTACAGAGTAACAGTCCCACTGACTACACACTTCTTATATACATATCTTAGCAATAAAACAATTAAGCAATTAAAAAATAAATCTATTAAGAAATATCTTCAACTAAAGGAAACATTTCCAGTTGCACTCTCTATTAAGACCTGTGGGGAAAAGAGTGTTAAACTTCAAAATTAAAATAGATTCCTTCTTATGTAGTTTGTTTTTTATATCCTGAGAAGATCGATATTCTTTTTGTACCAGATCTAAAATAGTTGCCTGTTGCCCCGAAGGGTCACTATCATGAAACTCTTGAAAATGTATATCAACTGGATTTACTTCACTGCCCTTTATAATATCCCTAACATGTTCTTTAAGCTTTACTGCAAAGCTTCTCTTCTTTTCCCCTATATACATTTTTTTACATGGGCATTTAAGCCCATAGATTACCCCTTCTGTTTCACAACTATAAAACCCTCATTCCTGAAATCTGATACCATTAATAAGCTTAAATCTTCTCACCACAAACTGACACCCTGTACATGTACCACAAGGGATGATGCCCCTTCCCCCCACCATACTATTTCTAGTTATCATAGGCATATGGAACCTATCACGTTCCAGAAAATCTTTGATATTTCTACCCCTCATATGATAAATTCTCACTCTTTTAGAATAAAGGAATTATAGACTATTATCTCTTCTCAGAATATCCCAACAATATTGAATCAAACTACAAAATTTTTCTGAAAATAATATGTATTTAGTAACAAAATAAATAAACTCATTAGCGACATTCCTTTTACTAAACTTCCTATTTTTTGCTTAATAGCAAATTAGTGCTATAATGTCTGGCAGTAACCTTACTAACACCTGCCCAAATAATTTCACTTTCATATCCTCTATTTTGAAACATTTTAACAGTTCTATCCATCTCCCACCATCATTCCCCCTCATCACTACACAATCTAGTTACTCTTAAAAATTCCCCATATGGTATGGATTCCACAGTATGTGGGAGGTGGCAACTCCCCCATGCATTATATGATCCTGAAACTTTCAATGAATTCTTGGCTTAATTTTGCCATCATTCATACCTTCCACTGTTATATCTAAATAATGTAATTTCTTGCCTTTTTGTAACCCATCAAAACAAATTCTAAACCTATTGTGGTGTAATTCCTCAATAAATTCAGTCGTTTTTTTTTCCTCTCTCTCTCTCTATATATATATATATATATATATATGTGTGTGTGTGTGTGTGTGTGTGTATACATCTTCAAACAAACCCATAAATACATTTGCATATATGGGGGGAAATGCTGCCCCCATGGCTGTTCCCTGCAGTTGCTTGTACAATTTCCCACTGAACTCAAACATATTATTATTCAAACAGAATGAAACTATTTCTAAAATATAATGAGTGCTGGGGGTGTCCACTAAAAAAATATAACACTCCTTGCAATCCAAAACTATGCTTTATATTAGTATACAAACTAACCAAATATATCACAAAAAAGTACATTTCATCTGCCCATTTTATTTCTTTCATTTTAATAATAAAGTCAAACATATCCCTTATATAGGAAGGCAACTTGATGACTTCAGTTAGTAAATATTGGTGTAAAAAACAGGAAATGTTGTAGATAAAATAATTGTAGGCCGATACTAATTTATGAACTGGTGGATCTTGAAGATTTCTGTGTATTTTGGCACACAAAAGAAATAGGCAATAGAACACTCCTTAACACCAAATGCATGTTCTACATCTTCATATAAAGAATACTTCAATCTTAAACCCTTGTTTAAAAGTTCATTGTATTCCTCTATAGCTTTATTATACTCGTTCACCCCATCTTGATGTAAACTCTATTATTGTTCAAGTGTTCATAACACATTTTTAAATACTGACTGAAATGTAAAACCACTAATTTCTCCCCCTTATTTGATGGCTTGAACATAAGTTCTTCCCTTTTACTTAAATTAACCAAACTTAGCCATTTTTCTCTACTCGAATTATACATTATACTTTTTCTAAACTTGTTGAATAAATTATATTCTTTCTCCACAACAAAATCCAACAAGGTAGAAAACTGTTGTATTGTTTCATTTTTAAAGGGGGGAATTAATTCACTTCTGTGATCTATACCCTCCATGTTAAACTTACAATAGGCATTAGACAACATATTTGAATTGCAAGAAAAGAAGTTATCTTCATTTGAAACTGATTCATCATTATCACAATAATCTAGGCTATAATCTTTCTTATCTTTAAAATATTCCTGCAAATGCAGTTTATGTACAAACTTAAGAATTTCCCATTTTAATTCATATAACCTCGGTAGAGCAGTGGGAATGAACTTTAGGCCCTTATTTAAAACACTTATTTGTACCAATGTTAAATTATAACCTAACACATTTATTACATATCCATCTGTATCATTTAAAAACGTGGTATTTTGTCCATAAACATCAGTTCGATCTACCTCATTTGTATGACTGGGAGTTAAAACCGACTCCTTATACTGATCTTGTTCATTCATTGATCTCTTTCACCCACATTCACGAAATTCATTTCTGCCATGAAAATGCCACTGCATGTACATTTCAACACCTGCTGTAGGGAACAGTGGATACTTTCCCTTGCTACTGTACTCTGTGGAGGAAACTGCACTTTTTGCTGATGTGTACAAGGTTTGATGCTGTCTTCCAGCTTCCTGTCTCCCTTCAAAATGCACCTGCTGATGTTTCACTCATTGATTGGATGATGATACAAATGCTTGGTTGCATTTGTAATCCCTCAAATCACTGGTTAATTTGGACATTTTTCTTTTAATAAGTTCCTATTAATAAGAGGACAATTTTTCATTAATATCTCTGAGAAATTGTTCCAACAAGTTACTTCTCATCTTGTGCAAAATATCTTTACACACCACTTTTGTTTCCTCTTTGATTTTTTTTTACTTTTTAGCACATCTCTCTCGACTAGAATACGTATCCATTCTGTACTACATTTATGAACTTCCACAACCCAATGGGCATGGAATTGTTTGTCTTCTGGTATACTCAAGTCAAAAGGGGTTGAGGGATGTTTTACTGATCGCAAACCCCCTCAGTGTTATGTTTAATTTTAGGTACCTCTCAAGGCTCTTATTGTTGAAAAACACTGAAGTTTCCCTAAAACTCAGCTTTTCCGCTTTACTAGGCACAGTTTGGACCTCCAGTGCTACTGAACCATCCAAACTTTTTCCAACAGATATAAAGGGGTTAATGTAACTTTTCCTCCTCTCCTCCTCCCATTTATTAAAACTGCCCAGTGCAGCGTCAAACCAAGTAGGCTGTTCAATTTCACAATTGTCCATAATACCTGTAGAGCTTGCAGTCTCTTCTGCTCGAACCAAAAATCTTTCAACGGTTCTTTGAGATGTATCCATCACCAGTTCTCTAAGCAAACATGGTAAAGACATAAATGAATCACAGGCCATCTTGCAAGTATAGAAATACAAGTCCAAAGCAGCATTGCTTATTCCTTATTTCTTTTCACATACTTTCCCCTGTTTCTTATGACTCTTTGCTCAACTTAAGCAATTCTCTTTCTCATACTGGCCTACCTAACCTTTTAATCATCACTTGAGCACACAACCTCAAGCATATCAACATTTTGTATGCTTAGTAGCCCATCTACTGACACTTTTCTATTGTCTCTAACCTGTATAATACAACTTTCTTTCACATTTAAAAGCTTATCTCCTTAACAGATCTTCAACTCAACACCCCTATAATAAATTAAATGCTCATTTACCTTCATAACTCACCCAATCTGACTTCAGTCCTAAATCCACAAAACTATGGTGGCATATACCCTAACTATGGCTCCATATCTCAACCACATAACACTTATTCCAATAACAGAGCAAGGCAATCAGATTCAAAAATTACCACAAAGCAATTGGTTTATAAACTCTTTCCCATCAGTCTCAGAAGTAGAAGTAACAAAATTGCTGATGTTTACTCATGGCTGGCAACCCAGTCTCCTGATATCCTTGCTCTCACTGAATCATGGCTTAAACCACACATTACCAATGAAGAAATACTCCTACAAGGACTATAATGTGAAGCAATAAAAATGCAGGTAGGCTTTACTATCACCTACCCAAGCCACCTTGAACTATTACTTCATTCCAATGTAACTTCAACTTTTGTAGAAGTAGAACCACTAACTGAGTACCTTACAATAAAAAAAATGTTACACTGCAATCTATATTCCACCCAACATTAATAACTTAAAAATAGTGGAGAATGTATTCTTCTGGACCTCTTTAATATCATCCATGAAACCCTCATTCTTGGAGACCTCAGCATCAAACTAGTATAACAACAGTGCTTCCTCTTCATCTATTCCCAATCTGTTTGGTTTCACACAACTAATAACCATCCTGAGCAGACATAAGGTTACTGACAAAGGTTCATCACTGGACTGGATACTAGCCAATGAAACAAAAAGAATAATTCAAGTCAGAAATTTACCAGATGCACTAAGTGATCATAATCCCATTTGTGTCACTTACCATCCACAGTACAATATAATTAGCAATCTCTCCAAATTTAGTCTAGAATAATCTACATCTGCACTAACTCACTCCAGGTAGAACAGACTAACAACCATCCAACTAGGTAAAGGAACCTGTTTATACAGTGACCCTTTTCTTAGCATACTAAATCAACAAACCCCCATATGAAGAAAAGGGGTCAAAACAGTATCAGACCCCCCTCCCCAGCTAACCTATTCTACTAAACAGCTCATGAAGAAAAGAAATAATGCATAGAAAACATGGAAAGTCAATAAAACCAAATCCAGTTTCCAACATTACAGACTGATAATCTCTGGCAAAAAAAAATTACAATTATTTCCAAAATTCACAAATAAATAAACCCAAATCCTTTCTTTGCAGCTATAAAGAATATATTAACATCTGGCAAACCCATTCAACCAAGCTCATTTAACTCAGAAGCAAATGCAAACATTACAAGTAAACTCAATAGGCATCTCATAAATGCAGACAGGTCACTGATAAGGCAAAATGACTAAACACATTTCTTTACTCTGCCACTCTCCTCCACCACCACTTTGACCTTTCCCCTTGAACCAGTCACAACTGCAGCAATCAGAAAATACCTTCTCAACCTTAAACTCACTATACTTGCTATAAATAACCTCTTAACAGTGTGCTTTAAAAGGGCCACAGATGCACCAGCATACCAAGTTTCTATACTCATCAATCGATCCATTTCATAAACCCATGTCCCTCCACTAAGAAGGAGTCATATATCCTGTCTATACTCAAGGTGGGTAACTCAGCTGACCTTTCAAACTACAGACCTACTACTGTCCTTTCTTCCTATAAAAAATATTGGAAAATGCATCCACTCTCAGCTAATGGAGTATTTTATTCACAGCAACCTACTTTCTCAACTTAAGCTTGGCCTCTACCAAACCACAGCACCAACTCTGCTCTATTGGCTTTTTTCCATGATATACACAATAGAAATTATGGTAAACTAGTGTCATCTGTGTTCCTTGATTTGTTTAAACTATACAACACAGTTTCTTGTCAAAAGTAACTAGACAAGCTTACTCATCTTGACTTACCCAAAAGCCCCATCCTATGCTTTAGCAGCTAAATAGAAAATAGAATGTATTAAAATAGTAAAAAAAATAAAATCTTTCTCTCCTTTTCTATAAGTACCTATAATTGTTCTGCAGGTTTATGCCCACTACTATTTATTATTATCATCAAGGACTTAGCTATAGCAGCCAAACCCACAACTTTAATACAGTACGCAGATAATTCTACAGTCAACTGCTTTGACCCTAATTTGACTGAGCTGCAGCACATCACACAAGAGGCATTCATTTCCACTGAAGGATGGATTATGCACCCCCAGATTCTACTAAATCTTAAAAAGACTAAATTAATTTTCTCTACCTAAAAGATAAACTTAGTTGAAAAAAAAACAATTCTACCATTACATAAAAAATACTAAAATAGAATTACTTCCTCACACCAAACTATTTAGAGTCATTATAGATTAGAATCTATAATTTCCAACAGGTAAAGAAGGAAACTACTCAAACCACCAAGTTAAAATAAAAAAAAACTTTAATGAAGCAAATAAAACAATTGCAGAAAAAATTGGTGCTTTCAGGAAGAATCCCATCATCAAACTATCTCAAAGAAAGCATACAATTTAAAGAATAGTGCAACCAATCAAAAACTAGATAAAGGGCCTACACCCCTTTAAGATAGGCTCAATGGAACAACCACATTTAAACCAGGGCTTCTATCAGCCCATAATTCTATAATCCAGTGTACTTCACATGACTCCATTTAATTAATGAGATCTCCACCTCTAAAGTTAGCACTAACCACTTGCAAAACCAAAAAATGAAAAGAATGCCCAGTATGATCACTAATATTTTTGTACAGAGCATTACGTTCCAATTTTAAACATATCATACTGGGCATTCTTTCCATTTTTGATTTCTCATCCCTCTTAAATTTTTCTCACTTCAGATAAATCTGCACTCTGTAGACAGAGGTATAATAACAATGAAAAAATTCCATAACTCCTTTGGATGTGTGCTCTAGTCCAATTATGTATCCGAAATATGGAATAATATACCTTCAAACCTAACATTACTCTCTGATCATAGAACATTTAACTCATGTCTAAAATCCTTTCTCTAAGATATATGGCACTGCCTATCTTTATCACTTCCAGAGTATGTCTAGACACTCTTCATAACTGAAGATGAGTCTCAGACTGATTTTCTTTTAAAACAAAATAACTGGTTCATAGAAAAACTCAACGATTTACAAAATAGACTGACTTGAAATAACATCAGAATTTATGGTACTATACCTGAAAATTATGATGAGACAATATAATAAACTTCTTAACAACCTGGCCTCATAAAACATTAAATCTACCTGAGAACTTTATCTTTTGGAATTGAGAGGTTATATAGATCCCTGAGAGTACATTCAAAGAAGGAAAACTCACCATCATGTTCAATTACAGTTAAGTTTGTGTCAAGCGTAGAAAAAGATCAAACAGCATAGTCCAATCACCAATTAAAATAGGTGAACATGTAGTCAGATTTGACAATGATTATTCCAGTAAAGTAATGGGTAAAAGAAAATACTGTTTACTACTGATCAAGGAACTTAAAAAGAACAGTATTACAGCTACTTTGGTGTTTCTTGCAAAGATCAAATAATTTCTTTCTGAAGAAACCTAAATATTTAACACACTGGAGGAGGAATCCACTTTTGTTAACAGCAATAGAATCCTTAATAATACTGAATAAATTGAGTGGAATAGTATATCCCTGAAGAAACAGAGTGAGCTGAATTCCTGGAAAAGTGCTAATAAAATGAAACAGCCTAAAAGCAAGTGACTTTCATTCTCTGATTCAGGGCTTTTATTTTCTGAAACAATAGATTTTCTCTAAGTAAAAGGTTTGCACTGGATTTTAAGCTTCAAAACATATGTAAGTATGTATTTATATTTTAAGCTAAAACCATTTTAAAATGAAGACTATAAGTGGTTACTTTTACTATATTTATATTGAAAGACTTAATATATGTCATTTAACTAAACTTATAAGTGTATTTCTAATACTTCCTGTAAGAGAATGTCATTAAATCATAAGCAATAGAGTTGGTCACTTTAAGAGTATATAATTTATGAATTTTATTTTATTTGTTCAACTTTGAATGTCAGATCTAAGAATTATGCTAATTAGAAGTGTTAAAGTGCTGGTGATTTTGTTTTCTTTGTTTCTGTGTAACACATTCCTTTCATATATCATTTATGAAGCAACTGACACTTATTGAGAACAAAAGACTGTTTAATTTCTGTCAGACTGCTGGATTCTTCCCACCTTGAGTTGTCCTAAGGAAAATTTAGGTCAAAGTTCATTACTGACATGTATGAGAAGAGAAAAAAACTTTTTTTTTTGTTCAAGTATATATGTGAGAAATCTAAGCAACATGACATATTATTTCTTTTCTTAAAAGTGAAGAAATGGTAAGACAAAAGCTATAGCAATGTTTTATACACAAATGTTGCTAATATATACTTTGCTTATATTTTGCATGTTAATAGCTTATGCCATAGTGTTATTAACTCTGTTTGTATTAATTGAAAGCAGTTATATGTTTTGCTACTGATTAGAACATCTTAAAATAACTACGAGGAATGAGAAACATAGGACATTAGAAGCTGCTGTGTTCTGTGAATTGTCATTTTAACATGCTGTTGTCAAATTCTGATGTCAGTATGTGAAGCTTAGATCAGAGCAGCAGTCCACAATGGATAAAAAAAACACACATTCAAATTAAATAAGCAAGAATTATTTTATACATAGTCAAGATTGCTTGTAATACAATTAATATGAATACAATTAATAAGAGCAAATATCTCATGAATAATATGCAAATGCACAAGGAATTAAATATTTAATATGTAAGATTAATAAAAGAACAGTATCAGTATGTTAGAAAATATGTACACATACTATAATCTTTAATAGAGAGCTAATGATTAAATAGCTCTTTAATGATAGATTTTAGAAATACAAGAAAAGTAGGAAAATAAGACAAAATATATTTAAATAAATTGCTTTTACAAAAGATATAGCAGAAATGTGAATATACGTGATCTCATATAATTTATATATAAAATAATATTAAAATATTTGAGAATAATCTGAAAGCTGAAATTTGAAGCTTGGCCATGTGAACTTTGAAGCTTTTTACATGTTGAATGTCATTAGATTTACTGAGACTACCTGACATAACTCATTTCATAAGTCAAAGCTGAAGTTTGAGTGTTTTGATAGAAAGTAAAGTAGATTTTTCAATATGTTTGAATCCAGGACAGACGAATGGGATTGGAATTAAACACATTATAACTTTTGGATACAACATTGACTGCAAATGTCTTTTTTTTTTATTTGACTCTATAGAAATAGCAAGTCATTCTCATTGACCTCAGTAATGCACGTTTTTTATGAAATAGTTTAATAAACTAAAGGAATTTTAAATATTTTGGTATTTGTCATGTTAAGAGTTTTACACAATTCTGAAATATAGACGCTTGAACTTTAAAAATTAATTTTGAGCTTTTATTGAATCTATAAAATATGTGCATGTCTTTTATCAGGATAAATATATGTGTGTATTGATTTCTGTTTTGCATTCTAGTTTAGTCTAAGATTACCTGTCACCTGTAAGCTTACAGATGTCTTCATCTGTTCAGGTTCCACTTTTTTAAACTTATTTATTCTTAGATGTAGTTATAATAATGTTGACTGAGTGAATAATTTAGGAATATTAAATGGGCAATTTATACTAGCATTACATAAATAGCTATATAATATACTATTTGTTGGATTATTTAATATGTGTGATTAATAGAAGAGGATTATTAAACTGTTATGCAATAACGGGGTAATAGTTTTAAATGGCAAAATATATAAGTAAATTAATAGTCTCTTAATATTTTTGATCTGTATATAATATATTATATTAATTATTTGTAAATCAAGATAGCTTTTGGACAGTTTTTGATGAATTTTATGTGTTGGTGGGTAGAGCAATAGTATAGTATAGTAGCTTATCTATTCAATAGACAAACTAAGAACTTTTGTATCTATGGTAGGTTGTATTTTATTAGCAATATATGCAGTTATAGTTGTAGATTTGTCTTTTTTATGAGGTTTAGTAGTTTAATTTGTAGAATGGAAGAATTAAAAAATATGGAATGTGAAGATAGTGTTGGAAGACTGTATTAGAGTCTTACATATAATTAAATTAATATGGTGGATAAATGTTTCATATCTTTTAAAACAAATCATTTTAAATACACAGCATAGATACATTTAATCTATTATCAATTAATGTAAATGGATTACATAATGGCAACAAAATGAAATCATTAATGAGATATCCAAAATTAAAAAGACGAGCCATATTTTTGCAAGAGACTCACTTGATAGATAAGGATATACAATATTTAACTTAAGCTATAAAATGTTATCATCTGCTTCTTTTAAAAAAATGAGAAGATGAACTGCTATACTTCGAAGGAAATCTACTGTAATGCCTAAGATCATGGAATTCATCAATGATACCAAAGGAATGTACACATTTGTAATAATTAAATATAATGACAAACTCTATACACTAGCTAATTTTGCCTGATCCCTGAAATAGGTGCAAGCATGGCTAACGATCACTTAAACTTATTACAAAGTAATTGGAAAGATTGTTTAATTTTAGCAGGGAAGTTTTAACTGAATATCTAATATAGGAGTTGCAAGTGAACAGAAGGAAGTTAAAATACTGGTATCAGCTAAAGCACTAAACAGATGGATTAGTAATTATAATTTAGTTGATTTACTAGTAAAAGCAGAAGATAAGTCATTGTTCTTCACTCACTATTCTTATGCACATGGGATGCAAACTATGATTGCTAGGATGTATGCATCTACAGATTTACTTAATAAAATGAATGATTTTAAAACTATTCCTTCTCCTTTATCTGATCATAATGCACTAGGTATTACTACAGTAATTTGTTTAAGGAAATTTCAGATTATTTATGGAATCCCAGTATATATATATGATGAAATTAAAAACTTTAAGAGTTACCTTAAGGAACAAATCGAGAATTTCTTATCTTTGATGGATAATGATCAGGTTAGTAAAGTAGATGGCCAACTACACAACATTGCCCTTTTCCCCACTGTAGTGCGATCTCAGAGTTGGTATATATAATTGGAGAGTGTGGGGGACACAGCTCCTCACATTGGGGGTGTGGGTGGTGAAGCTCCCATTTGGGTGGGTTTGATTTGTTTAGTTGTGGGTTCCATTGTGCTGGGGGTATTGTTTCATTGTTCTTGGAAAATTCAGTGAATCCCGGAAGTGATTTTCACGGAATACAGGTTGATGAAGATGTGCTCACTGAAAATAAGTTTTGGTGAACTAATATAGACCCACTTCTCAGATGTAGAATCTTACTGTATTGCTGCAAGTTTTAACTTTATTATACTCTGGATACACTCAACTTATGCTAGTCAATAGAAAAACATCCAGGAGCAGATTATACTAAATTCTTTTATGTTTATTTAATATGATAAATCAGAAATATGCAATAATCCTTTCATCTGGTTAACAAAATTTACCTTAGAAGAAAAGTCATTTCAATCTTTAGACTCTGTATATATGAAAATAGTTCTTAAAACAGTTAAGAACTATGTTTTTAAAATTCGATTAATATCAAAATGGAAATGTTTGTGTTTTTCTATTGCAACATACCACTAGATTTAATGAAACTCAGAACAATATTAAAATAAATGTACTAAAATGGAATTGTTTAGTATTATGATGTGATTGAAAAAGAAAAAGTTAAGGCCCCAGAATATTTAATGAAAGAATATAAGTTGGATGAAACTGCTAACCAGTTACTATTATCCATCAGTAAGAAATAAATTAATTTGTGGATAATATGAGTGAAGAGTAACAGAAGACTATTCCCCCATTATATGAATATATGAATCTATTGCTGAAGGTAGATTGACCTACAAAGGAAGCTTGGTCAAGTTATATAAGTTAATTATAAATAATAATAACAATTTGGATGTCAAATTATGAAACTTTTCAGATATTGCTGAATTGAGTGAGTCAATAGAAAGTAAAAATAAAATTTTGTTATTTAAATCAGTTAGTAAAACTTTTTCAAGTCCATACTGGAAAGGTTTTATGTGGAAATATATACATAAAAAGTTTGTTACTATCTATAAAATCTCTAAGTTTAGTAAAATGACTTGGAGATGTGGTGAAGATGTAAAAGCTGATTGAATAAACATGTTTACGGGCTGTGAAAAATTAAATGTATATTAGGAAGAGAAGTATATTTTTAAGGGGTTATGGTCTGATAATTGTTCTTTAACTAGATCAGCAATACTGATGAATGTTCCACTTAATATATATGTAAAAGACAAAGAGCAAAAAATGTTTTGGGCTCTCATGGCAGTTGCTAGAAAATTTATTGCAAAAAAATTGAAACCAAACTCAGTTCCTATGGTCAAAGATTTTTTTTCAATTTAACATTAATACTATGGTGCTGCGGTAGCATTGTCGCCTCACAGTAAGATGTCCTGTTCGATTCTCAGCTAATGTGTCTTCTGTGTGGAGACATGCGTGAATGGGTGTACCTTCATTGAAGGCTGTGCGTCAGGCCTGGCAAGTCGGTAAGTAAAAATCTACTGCCAATCATAAGCAGACCACAGTTCCGCTGTGGCGACCCCTAACCGGGAAAAGCCAAAAGATACAACAACAACTATGTAAAATTGAAAAAAAAGTGATCAGAATAACATCTATAAATTATAATAAAACTTTTAGTGGTTGAGATAACCTTGAAATGGAAATGTTGCTTTTGAAATACCAAGACCTTTAATGTGTCAATTATATAATATTACCATCATGATTCAATGTATTCCTGTCATTGTATAACAATATGTGATATTAAATTTCTTTCTTTCTCTGTATATATTGTAAATATGTAAAATTAATACAAATTTTCTTAAAAAAAAGAAATTCACCTTGAGAATGAAGCTTGAAGTGTATGTTGACATATGTGTCAATAATGCATAAAAAGTAGGGTTATGATGTGACTGCCCAGTCATAACTCATTGTAATGCATGGATCATAACCTGCTCCCACACTGTTATAATAGTTAAGAGAAAAAGGTTTAGTAGCAGTAAGCATTTTACTGCTAATACTATGAAGATTCGTTACCACCAAACAGCAGCAGGAAACATAAAGCAATTCAATACATATTCAAACATTTCATATAGACGTAAAGTGCTGAATATGTTTTAAAGTTTTTTCTGCTTCCTGTCATTGTTATGTTTTGACCCCTGACCACTGCAAATGCTCTGAGTCTAGACCTAAACAATGATGAGTGTCTCTTAACAAAAAGTAGTGTAGCACCTTTTGAAGTCAGACGCCTGCTTAACAAACTTTTTTTCCCAGATTTCAGACTGTAATCGTAGCACTCCATGAAGTTTATAATTTTGTCCCATATTAGACAAAACATGCTTAGTGTTTTTTTTGTGTTTTGGCAGTATTTATGTATATGACAACTACTTTCTAACAGATTTGCTTTAAACATACACACTGCAACTTTACCCCTGGCAGACACACAAAGACTACAAAAGCAGCTTATCCTACACAATGTGGTAGTATGTAAACGGGATCAAAGACAGCTTCTTTTAAAACTCTAAATAAAAGAGAAATAGCTTTTCCCCCAAATCCATTGAATATGGGTAACACCAAACTAGCCATATGTGGTCATCGAAGGTAAATAAAATAAAACAAAAATAATTAAAGGTTTAGTTTTATACAGATAAAGTAAACCAATACAATATAGTTTTGAAATTGCATACACCAGTCCCACTTCCTGACAGTTCCAAATGAAACCATCTGAATTATAAAGTATGAAGCATCAGCATTCACCTAGCAGTAGCAATGACAGCATATTGTAATTTAACTTTTCTAGCTTTGTGAAAGAACGGAGCTCAGGCCATCTAATCTAAGCAAATAAAAAACTACACGTCAATTACTTTAGCTGAAGTTATCTGAAGCTTCTGTAACAGCCCCTCTATACCCCAGGCCAGTAATCAAGGAGTCCCAATCCTCGCCACTGACATGGGTGAGAGGCTGTCACTAAAACAGGAATGGATTTACACAGTATTTCAAATGCAGCTCTCTGCATCAAGCACAATTTTCCTCACGAGCACACAGGGAACATGTTCCACTGGAACTGAACTCTGTGTCTCTCCAGATCCCAAGCAAAACTCACTTTGGAGCACTTTGTCCTAGTTTCAAGTATCTGGCATACACACCTGAATATCTGATTTTACACACACACACACACACACACACACACACACACACACACACACACACACACACACACACACACACACACACACGGGAAAGGCTGACACAGATTCACCAGCTGTGTCTCCTCTCTACAGACTACAAGATAGACGGCTGCCACCAGCCAGATATTACAAAGGGTAACCAATTATACTGTGTCAAATTGATACTGATATAAATGGTAGTGTGTGACTGAAGCAGTAAGGAGGCCATAGTGTCACTAAAATAAGCACAAATACTCTCAAGGTGTATTTTCTAAAAGACCAGC
Source organism: Protopterus annectens (assembly GCF_019279795.1). Taxonomy (NCBI): domain Eukaryota; kingdom Metazoa; phylum Chordata; order Ceratodontiformes; family Protopteridae; genus Protopterus; species Protopterus annectens. The sequence goes on along the minus strand of NC_056742.1, from coordinate 40,745,949 downwards.
CACAATAAAAATGTATAACACTATTTAATAATGGATAATAAAATAGAGAACAGGAGAATACTTAATATTTAGTTACAATAAACAACAGAGTTTTCAGTCACAGGAAATATAAAAATAGCACAGTTGGATAGAATCTCACAGATGCAGAAAAAAATAAATAATACTAATCTCTTATCACTGTACTTTGCCTGTCTCTAGTTAATTCTTTTATCATCACTAGGCAAGATGTACTGCTGAGATGCTCACCTGCACTAGGCAAGATGATATACTACACACTGAAAGAACTGTACAACTAACAACCGAAATACTACTGAACTGTGACAAATGATATACATTTTTTATATCTGGTTCCAAAAACAACAAAAACAAACAAACTGCTGCTGCCAGAGTTCAGTCTTTCAGGTGGTTATAGAATGACATCACATCTAATCACCTGACTCTGGCACAATACACATTCAGAACTCTGTTAAGATTATGTTCCTGCATTTTTAAAATAAGCAACTGTTACAAATATATTTTTAGTACAAGCATCTGTACAAATCAATGTGACAGTCAAATGAAATAAGATTACTTACAAAACTTAACCAGCCATGCTGGCATTTGCCACATATGTACTGTTCCACTTCCTCTGGTACAGCTGGCAATACCTGACAGTGTCACATCTCTCCCCCCTTTGAAGACTCAAGTTAGTTTTACAAGATATCCTGGAAAAATATTGCTTGAGAGAATTATGTTTGCCTGGGAACACATTAACCTATACCTTGTCTTGAAAATACATCTGCATTGGCATTGCTGTAATCTGGAATGGCTAATATAGGGGGGTCCTCCCAAAGCCCCTTTAACCTTTTGGCATGCCTGTTCACAGGCTGGGGTCCACACTACCTTATTTGTCCTGTTTTTCCTTATTGTGTCTGTGAGGGGAGCAGCTATTGTACTATTACTGGGAATGAACTTTCTGTAGTACCGTGTTGTCCCCAAAAATGCTCCCACTTGCTTTTTGACAACACAGGCAGGGATGGATGAATAGCTTCCACCTTAATGCGTTCTGGCCTAATCTTACCACTCTATATTCCAGGTAAGAGACCTCTGCCATAACCACCTGACACTTTCTGGGCTTAATGGTCAACCTTGCCCTTTGCAGTCTTGCTCAGGACCTCCCTGACATGCTGAGGTGTCATTATGTTAACATAGTACAATTTGTGCCCCTGCCTCCTGCCTAGCAGTTTACCATGTGATTGAAATTATTGACCTTCCTTACCACTTTGAATGGCTCCTCCCAAGCTGCCTGCAGCTTATTGTGTCTGACAGGAATAAGCACCATCTCCTGCAGCATAATCTTAGGCTTGAACATTCCTGTCATACCAGACCTTTTTCTGCTGCTGAGTTCCTGCCAAGTTTTCCTGGGCCAAACCCATGAGCTCCCTAAGCCTTGTCCTGAGGTTTAGGACATATGCTACAATGGAGTCCTTGTGGGATTCACACTCACCCTCCCACTCAACATGAATCAAATCTAAAGGCCCCCTAACCCTATGCCAATACAGTAATTCAAAGGGTAAAAAAACCTGTGGATTCCTGGGGTACCTCTCAGTGGGCAAACAATAAATGGGGAAAATATTTGTTCCACTTTCTCTTACACTGGTCTGCAAATGCTGTAGCATGGTCTTTAGTGTAGAGTTTAACCTGTTAAGATTATGTTCCTTAGTCTTGGGATAGTGGGGGTTGGTCTTTAGGTGCTTCACCCCACAATGCTTCCACAGACAAGCCAGCAGGTCTGACATAAAAAAATTGGCTCCTCTGTCAGTCAGTATTTCTCTTGAGAAAACTACCCTGCTGAAAATCTCTAACAAAATATTTTCTACCTTCTCTGCCTTAATGGAGGACAGAGCCACATCCTTAGGGAATCTAGTAGCATAATCTACTACCATTAGGATATACGTCTTCCTGGTAGAACTTGCAGTATTAACAGGCCCCACAATATCCATAGCTACCCTCTGAAATGGCTCCTCAATCACAAAGGCATCAATGGAGCTTTGGCCTTGTCTCTTGCATTGCTTACCTTTTGGCACTGCTCACAGGTTCTGCAGTACTTTGTTACATCCCTTGCAATATCAGGCCATTACAAATTCTGCATAATATGACTCCTGGTATGCTTTATACCCAGATGACCTGTCAGAGGAATGCCATGGACTATGATTAGAAGTGCCAGATGGTAGGCTTTGGGCACTACCAACTGCTGTATTACCTCACCCTCTAGCCTTCCTCAGGCATCCACTCTCTGTACAGTAAACCTTTGTTCTAATATCCAGAATCTTTTTCTTGAGCATCCTGTGCCTCCTTAGCTACCTCCCTCAAGCCTCATAAGGAAGGACCCAAAAGCTGTGCCTGCCTCAACTCTACTTTCATGACCCTTCCCAGTTCCCCATCCACAGGAAGCCTAGTACCTTTTGACAGTGGTGCCTCACTGACAACCGGGGCACTACCACTCACCTCTGTCCTTGCAGTCACCCTGTCTACTGGAACATCAGTACCTACCAGCAGCTGGGGTTCACTTTCAGGCTCACTGCTACAAAGTAGCTTCCTCCCTAAAATAACCACATCACCAGCCCTAGTTTCAGGCATGGGGTCTGTCTGGGTCACCCCCAGGCTACCAGCCTGTCTCCAAGCATGACTGAGTGTAACTGCATGCACATAGGGTACTACATTATCAAAATCATTCACTATTAAGACATCTGCAAGGATATCCTCAAATCAGCTACCAGCTTATTCCCTTTTCCACCCTCCCAATCAAGATAAACTTTAGCCAAAGCTATTTGGAATCAGGTTCCTCCTAAAGCTCTAACTGGTGTGGTCTGCCCAAGCAAGTACTGATCTTCTTTAACCACTGCAGGCTTCACAAAGGTTATGTCAGAGGCTGTGTCTTTCTCTCTTAGTAGTGGCCTGTCTTCCATCCACTAAGATAGGATACAAACTCTGGTAATAGTTTGGTACTTCTGTTGTCTCCAGACAACTTAGCACTGGCTGCTAGTTATTCCCACTTGCGGGCTCCCTCACCTTTTGTTCTGCACCTTGCTTCAGTGAACATTTGTATTCTATATGGCCATATGGTTACATTTAAAACATCGACCCATTGATCCTGGCCATGTACCTGAACTAGTGGCTTCCCCTATTACTGGTAGAATATGTTGGGGTGATTTAGGCTTCCCAACATGGGTTTTCCCTTATATTCATGTGCAGCACTGGGTATCCCACTGTAGAGTTACACTCCTGGTCTGCCAACCAGATTCTCATGTCCGCAGGCAAAGTGCTAAAGGTTGCTCCCTCACCAAAAGGTCTGACAGCCTTTCAAAAGTGATGACCTGACACCCACTCTCCCACTTATGAAAGTAAGTGCTTCACTCAGCAAATTAATCACAAACAATTTCATCTGCCTTGCATCTATGCTCACAAACCATTTTTTCTGTAAGCTTCATGTGAACAGTCTATTAAACATTGTTTTACTCTAGCATAGTTCAAACAAACAGTATCAGACAATTTAGAAACAGCAGTTACAGCTTTAACATGGAGTAATGGGGGGGGGTCAGAAACCATACCCAGAACACTTGGTCAGCATTATACTGTTTACAAACCCTTTCACATATATGAATAAAACTATCAAAATCATTCCCTTCTGCAAATTGTGTATGGAATTTACTGACCTTTATTGTTTCTGTGGTCCAGTTATTCTCTTCCCCATTAGTTCCATGACCCTGATGAAGGGTCAGCATTTCCCTCAAATAACTCTGCTTCTCCTTTTCTTCAGCCTCCAAATGCCACAGTTTTTCTTTGCTTTCCAAATGCTGCAGTCTCTCTTCAGTCTCCAAACAGCACAGTCTCTCCTCTGACTCAAACCCCAAACACTTGCCCCGGGATTCATGAAGCTTGCGCCAGGCGCAGGCATAGCGTAGGCGGTATAATGCCAAATATGGCTGTCGAGCGATTCAGGTACGATCCAATTCCACGTGCACTACCGGCGTACACCAGAACTGTGCAGCCCCTGGTGTAGGTATGCTAATCACCCTATGTGCAGTGTCGCACCATGCAAATGAAGGCATATAGCGATTCATGAAGTGGTGCAGGCGTAGTGTAAGCCCACGGAAATGTAAACCAAAAAACACGGTTTACATTTTCCCAAACAGAACATCGGAGCTATGGAAGAGGGCAAGATCCAGGTATCACAATGTTAGCATATGCCAATGGCGAAATACACAGCCAATGGCATAAGAAAAGATGCACAACACATAAATAACAACATTTAATGTCATGTCCACAGTAACGCACAGCACAACCGCAGGGCATGTGTGCGGAAGCTGTAACATAAAGAAATAATATAAAAATGTCATAAAATCTCAATGTAATAGAAATCAGGTTTACAGCATAATACACAATGGCAGGCATGGAACACCACAACCAAGGTGCAAGGGTTGCTAAGGGCCTGCGATAGTGTTTGGCGCGGTAACTATGAATTAGTAGTCAATGCCATGCAAATGAGGCAGATAATACTGAATCGCAAATGTCCCACCGGATGAAGGTTGTACCATACGGTGCAGTGGTATAACACCGAGGAGTGGCTCAGAGGAGATACATGACATCAGCAGAGGGGTGTGCCACCGTAGCAGTAAGCACATTGGAGCATTGCAGATCTGGCCTGTCCATTGCTAAGCAAAGCTGCAGGACAGGGGTGGGGAGGAATCGTTTAGCTGAGAGCACACATGGTGCCCAAAAGCGCATGTGTACAAGGATGAAAACATGCCCAAAACCCAGTAATCGGACGCACGTGCCGCAAACAATAGCAGAAACAGGAAGGTCAGGGGAAGAAAAGAAGGAAATGCGGAAGTAGGGTAATTGGAGTACTAATGAGCAATCAACACCAATCAACCCACGAAGGCCAATCGACGGCAGCTGACAAGTCTGCTTGCAGAAACCTGCAAAACAGGATAGGGGAGGCATTGGAATGCAAAGAAAGGAGGGGATGTATTGGATTGCAAAGATAGGAGACCTGACACAGCAAAGCAAACCGACAGCAGACCGGCAGTAGCACACATAACGCAAGATACGCCAGGTCCAGGAAAGTACAAATGAAAGTAGGCTGCAGGATGCACGCCAGAAAATGGTAGGTGCAATGTGCAGAAATGTAAAGGGAAGGTCAAGAGGTAATCCACGGCAGGCAAATGTAATTCAACACCAAAGGCACCACAATAGTAGTTCTGGCAGTAAAACACATAAGATAACCTGTAGCTACGATCGTACATACACACCCTATGACATCATCGGTGTTCACAGCACAATAGTATAAAGTGTGAAAGCACCCAACACACACCTGTGTATTCCCAAACACCGCACCATAGGTGTAAACACACGGGGAACTTTTAAAATGTAAATGTTGGGAGCTGCCATAGCTGTGATTCATCAGCATGTGTTAGAGACTGACGATGTTGTGGAGGATGATGCCGACAACCACCGCAGGCCCCGGAGGAGAAGGAGAGTGTTCAGACCAAGGGTAACTTACCAGGGGCTACATGACCTGGAGATAGTAGAGCGTTACAGGGTGGACAGGGACATCTTACAGCAAATAGTGGAGCTGTGCCGGCCACGCCTGAGAACCAGAAACAACAGAGGGGAACCCATCCCAGTGGACACGAAGGTATGTGTAAGCCTGTGAATACTGGCCACAGGTACCTTTCAAAGGCCAACTGGATATATAATGGGTATCTCACAGGCATCAGCATCCAGGGTACTACACCAGTTCCTGGATGCCAGGTTACCACATGCCAATGAGCAAATATACTTCCCCAGAACTCAGGAGGAGTTGGCCAGCAATATGCGCCACTTCCACCGTGTGGCACAATACCCGGAGGTACTGGGTGCGATAGACTGCACGCACATACAAATCAAGTCACCACCCGGTGAGCAGGATATGCACTACATAAACCACAAGGGATTCCACTCCATCAACTGCCAGGTCATGTGCAATGCCCAGGGCATTATCATGGATGTATGTGCTGGCAGCCCTGGAAGCTACCATGACTCCCATATCTGGCATGCCTCACAGCTGTATCAGGTATTTGTCAGGGGGGACATCCCACATGGCCATCTCGTGGGGGATGCTGGCTATGCACTGGAGACGTGGATGATGACTCCCATCAGAAATGCACACACACCCATGCAAGAACGCCATAATGAGGCACAAGCACAAACCAGAATCATCATAGAGCATGTGTTCGGGATGCTGAAATCACGGTTCCGGTGCTTGGATACATCTGGTGGAGCCTTGCAGTACTCTCCAGGCATGTGTGCCCACATCGTCATAGTATGTGCCATGCTACATAATATGATCCTGCGGAAGCAGCTGCAGCAGGGACAAAATGGTGAAGGCCCTCATAGCCCACCACAATTGCCAAGGCCATTACAGGCACAGAGGGATTCAGACCATGAACACACTGTGCCAGCCCCAGTAGGCAGACGGAGGCGTGCCCAATATGCCTACGCCTTGGCAAAGAGGGAACGTATAGCACATACTCTGACAGTGTAGGCCCCTACGGATTGACACCTCTCCACCTGCACACACAGTAAAATGGATGGCACACAGACATGACCACCTGTAAATTGTAATGTATAGGTGGCCCAATGTGTGACTCCTACATAGGCAGCCCTCAAACATTGTAAACACAACAGCCAGTGGAACACGGAATGCCAACACCTGAACAGTACATGAGCCTTACAGCATATGGTGGTGCTGTGTGCCTGTCACGCTCCCTGCCAGATATATATATATATATATATATATATATATATATATATATATTTATGTACACATATGCATATATATAATACAGATAGAAAGGGCAATAGAGGGATATATGGTGATATAGATGGATTCAGCGATATCTGCAAATATAATAGATAGTTCAATGACATTCATAACACCTTGGAGGTACAAATAAATAGGATACCGCCAACCATGGAATGTGTAACATACCGACATGCGTAACCACGAGGCTGAAAGACCGATAGAACACAGTACCAGAACAGTACATCCGCGAGTAATAGTATGATGATATGAAGGGACAGTTAGTCACCGCTGCCGGTGTCGCGGTCCACGTAGGTACAGTGTTCAACTGTGTCTGTGAGTGCCGTAGTCTGTGTAAATGTGCGTTGAGGGTGCCGTGTGCGTCTCTGTGTGACTGTAATGTGTGTGTCTGCAACATGTGTTTGTTAGTGCCAAGTCAGAAGCAGATCAGTACAGTAGGTGTGGGTATAGCTAGCCGTAGGCATAGGGCTACAACCTGTCCCACAGTAGGAGGGACAGCCCCACCCTGGGCAAGTATGTCCAGACATAAAACAGTACAAAGGGCAAATGTCCGAGATGGGAGGACATAAATATGTCCCATATATAATGTAACAGTCGTATGTAATAGTTATGCCTGTATGTAAGAAACGTAAATGTTACATGCAATATGATAAGTAGCCAAAGTCACACAACAATAGGTATGTAGTGAGGATTAAAGTATGTGCTAACCTGTGTACTGACTGTGGCTACATGTTGGCCTGTAAACACCACTGTGTGTCCCGCAGGTGTCCAACAATGACCATATGAAAAGGTGGCAACCCATGGCAAACAGGCTCTTTTAACAACACAACCACAATGACTGCAAATATCTGGGACAGAAATACAAGGGATAGCTGTCACTTACACATATCCCTTGATATATTGCCGCAATTACGGAGGTATACAAGTAGCAAGCTCACCTGCAGATGATATAGAAACCAATTAACAACGGCCCAACGTACAATCCCGTAACATAAGTCTACTAACTGTTAGCTCTCTAATTAGGGACGGAGCCCACACACATATATACGGATTATGTAGAAATGCAAGGCCCACAAACCTGTATATGCTACGTACACCCACCGACATCCCCCACACTAGAAACTAAAGCAATACAGACTGTAATAGCAGCACAAACATCCAGTTAGTCAATTACATCTGCAGAACCCTCAACATACCGTGTGAGAGACACAATGAAAGGCATCATGCAAAATAGCAGGCGTTGTATAATGGAACAAACAGCCATGTTACAGGTTTTGTTTGCAATACTCCGTTATCACACGTTGGGATGACAGGTACACCCACATGTTGAACCAAATACTCTACCTGTCACACACAATCCATGGGGGACATGAATCCAAACTATACTTGTCTCCATGCATAGCAGTTGCAGTTACACATAACAAAACACAATACAGACTGTCTCCCCAAAGGTAGGGCAAATAGGCAACGCCCAAGTGGAGAATCCAATTATACCCCACTGTTGCCGTGTAATTGGCGAATGGAGTAGCTGCACAGCTGATATGCAAGTAATTAGTCACTCAGGAACACCAATTGGTGGGATGAATCCACATGTTACAGGTATTGACGTATATAAGGATGACTTGCCAGACATTCAAACCATATGCTCATACCGAATACCAGTTGAAATACTGTGAGAGAGATAGAAACAAAACGCCGTAAGGACAACAAGGTATGTAGAACACCCGATATGTAAGGTTATGTATAGCATGATCTGTATTAATTAGTTTTACTGTATGTATAGCCTGGTTTGCATTAATTAAACGTGTCCGCAATGCATAAAGTGGGGAAAGGTATTTATGTACTGATGTCTTGCTGAGCATACTAATGCTTGTAGAAACTGTGTGTCCAGCAGTGGGACACAAGGTACACAGCACAGACACCACAAGGGATGCTACATGAGGGCGTTAGACAGAACAATTCCATACAACCTGCCATCAGTGGTAGGGTATGTCCAATAAGGACGTGCCATAGCAGGGGATAGTATATGTTGATATACTGTCACAGCCCGCATGTGTATGGGCATATAACGTTAATGACATATGTAAGGTGGTCCCGCTGTGCAAGTATGCTTTGCATTATGGGATACTATGTGAAATATGTGTAATGTATAGTATTATAGGTAGATATGACAGATATTCTACACAGCATAACAGGCATATCATGCATACCACAGGTATCATCTATTAGTATGTACAACAAAGTAACCATGCACAAAGGACATGTAATAGCTTCACAGGTGCATAGTGGGGTACTATGCAGTCTGGCAAGTCCATGTGTAAGCACAACTACAGTGTTCACACTAGTGGCACCTCTCTAGGGTAGTGTCCTGTGAACAGCAGAGCCAGGTGTCACCTGCACCTCTGCACAGTACAGCCACTGCAGTGATCCCAGGCCTACATGTGTCTCCCAACCACCAAGGGAGGTATCACATGAACAGTGCTACTGAGTATCCCTGCGTGATGTAGATAGGACTTATGTTCCAAAGCATGGTGAGTGTCCGGTTTGGGAATGTAACCCACAAGCACATCCCACTCATTGTGGCGTGTGTACACATATCCATGAGCATGTTGCTCACAGTGGCCTCTGCTTATGTCGCGTATGGGGAGTATATCCATTAATAATGTTGTGGACATGGGCCCTGTCTGATCAGCAGAGGTCACCCCTGAGTATGTAGTATGCAAATGTGTACACATGTGGTGTCCGTAGTGCAGCCGCAAATTTAAACTGTCGTAGCTCAGTAAACGTCATGGCGTGTTAATGTTGTGGCATGTAAAGCTGTAGCTGTTGTGTAAGGTACACCCTAAATGGGGTGGTGTACCCTTGAATGTGTGTAGATGTCTTGAGTTCAGAGGTACAATGGGTGCCTATGTACCAGCTACACACCCAGTACAGATAGGTGTGGCCACGTAGAAGGATATCCATGCCACAGTGGCAATACAGTAATCAAAGGACTGGGTGCGACATATGTGTGTACTGCAAACATGTACAATGTGATATGTATGTAGGGGACTACTATCCATGTGATAGTCAGTGGGTGAATGGTGTAATGCAAAGGTGATGTGCATGCACCTTGTGTCATGCAGCTTGATGCCATGATAGTCATATTATGTATCTGTCACAGCGACACCCGTATGGTTGGAGTCAGTATCAGCTGGTGGAGCAATCATGGTGCTTGGTATGCAGGGGTTTGAAAGCTAGGCAGGGAAAGTCCCATGTGCTAGCCTGTTCCGCAGGGAAGCATATACTGAACATGAGGGGCCCTATGACTGAGGACCATGGTATGCCAAATGTACCTGACATGTAGTAGGTACTATGGTATGCTGGCCTCACTGTGTGTCCTGTCCATGAGCCACATAGCATAACATCCTGAGACACAGGGTACGATGTGCAGGTGGATGTGTATGTTGTCAATACCAGAATGGGGAATGGTGCTGAAAGGCAATGAGAGGACAATGTAGGATGTGTGGACTCCCGTACCATCAGCAACTGCCCTGGTAACTGTATGAAAGAGTCCACCATGTGTAGGGGCCATGCTCTGGCCCTAACAAGCCCAACCTGGGTGGCAGCAAAGGACAGGAGCCCAACAATGTCTCTGTGAATGATGTCCTTGATGATGTGCCCCATAGCCATGCAGAACAGTCCAGTCAGGTGTGTAGGACTATAGTCCCACTCTTGCAATGTGGTGCCACCTGTGTGTAGTGTGATAAATGCTGCTGTGTGCCATTCAGGGGCTACAATGTCTGAAACAAGGCTATTACTGAATATGGTGGCCTAGTGGGGAGACATGTAATTCAGAGGTTGGTGGACATCACAGCCTGGGACGTTGGAAGGTGACATGGGGCCAGTGTCCCAGGACATATAGAGTGTAGGTCAGTACTGTGTAGGTGTGACCACAGGGACACCACAATGTTCATGTATGGATTGCGGCCCTCTAGTGAGTGAGAGTGTGTAATGTCAGCATTGAATCCATCCTCCAGCATGTTGGCAACAACACCTGGGTCTGCAATATTCCTGAGTGACTGTTGTATGTGACAGCAGATGTGGGTGTTGCCATCGACTACTGATATACGACCATAATGCCTAGTGGTACACCCCGGAATGTGTGGCAGTCATGTTTACGTAGCTAGCCTTGGAGTATGTGATGAGGGACCCTGTGGCCCCACCACAGCTGACCAGTGAGCCACCCCACACATGGGAATGTACACCACTGTGCAACAGAGTACACATGTTGCTGTACATCATATGTCCATGGAACATGACCACCAGAGTGTCGTCTTATCTGGTGTGTACCATCATGGCTCTGTGCGGAATAGCATGATCCATGCAGTTGTGTACATGCTAATGAAGTGCACTGGGGTATGTGTCAGCATTTGTATGTGCATTGTCCATCTGCACGGGTGTCATGATGTTAACAACCGCTGTCAGCAGACGTCTGTAGTAGGTGTTGTAGTACTCATGTACTGTGTATGCTGTGATGGGTGTGTTGCTGGGATGTGGCTAACAAGGTCGATTAGCATATGTTCGGAATCCACCAATGAGGGGATAACCACAGGTGTGTAATACCAGCCACATGGTGGTAGTGTGCATGCCAAGGGTAATGTAGGTCTTGGAGGTGGTGTGTATGGGTTGACCCAGCAGAGCGGAGGGTATGACTCATGGATGTGTCGGTACATGAGTGGCTATCCCAGTGAATTGTGGGGTAGTGTCAGTCACACATCAGTAGTAGCTGTCTGAGGCCCACTGTCCACTATACCAACATAGAAGGTATGTTACCCGTGGGTATGATGTTGACTCTGTTGCTTGTTACAATGTGTATAGCGGTCCCGGACACAGTTAGTTGCACATGGAGCACCTCTGATGCATTGTGCTAAGTAACTTGCCAGGATGTGTGCAAAACATAGTGGGATATGGGAACCCCGCAGCTGTGGGTGTGCCGGTCCAGGTATGTGCCTGAAAGGTATGGTCTGTCTATAACCTGTCATTGCAGGTGTGCTCTGCAGAGCCTAGAGGCAGGTCCCAGTCACTGCAGAGATGTTTGAGTGGTGCATTATAAGGTGTTCCTTGCCTGCGTGTGTCACAGAGAAAGATGCAAACATTGTGTCACATGACCCCATGTTGTGCCTGCCAGTTACCGCCCTGCTGGTGACAGTTATTGGAAACTGTGCAAGACAGGCAGTATAGAAGCAGCAAGTGCCTTACATGTGAGCTGTACTCCCAGGGCTGACAGGTGCAAGTCATCTGTGCCACAGCATTGTGTTTGACCAGGTCAGTCATAGCGGACAGATACCAGATACCTGTGGAATGACAATAGGAGCATAGGCAACTGTTGAAGTGACACAGTCAATCATTGTACAGTGGTATCGTGTCCGGACGAATGCAAAATGCTCCCCAGGGCTTGGCACACACCCTCAGGGCTATAAGACTGGTGAGCTATTGCATGTCCCTGCACATGTAGTCTGTGAAGTGGCATCACAGGGCAGTCACACTAATATGGAGAATGACAGTCATATCGTACCTGGTGAGGTGTGGCATGGGTGCATAGGTTATGTTGCAGAAGCAGTTACCCGACAGCAAGATGTAAGCGACTAACACCTTGTGTAGCCTGCTGTGTGGAACTGCAGTGTGACTCCCTACAGAGTCATCTATGACTGGTGTGTTGTGAATGTTATAACTCACTATTGGCTGTATGTGATGGGCACACATGAGTCTGTGGGCTATAAGCTGGTGATGTTGTCTTCCATGATGGGGGCTACCTCTGGTGCCTACAGTGAGTATGGAGACGTACTGCCCAAGTTGTCCTCATAGGTGTGGCCAGTGGTGTAGATCATGTGAGACTATGTGATGAGTGGGGTGTGTTGCGAATGTTACACATCCCCAAATGACTGTCAGGTGCAGTCAGGGTTGGTGACAGCATTACCCCCAGCCATAGCTGTCAACCTCCTGTCCCCAAACTGAGGAACATTAGCCCTCATACTGTGTGACAAATGGGCAAAACGTGGAACACTTACAACTGTCTTACTAACAGCTTCAACTAGGAACGGCATATGATGGCTAAAATAGGCTGTTTTTACGTATAAAAAAGATATTCTAATGAATTAATATGATTCCCATCTATTTAGCCATGGCTAGCAGGTAACCAATTTACAATAATGAATGTGTGACAGACCCTTCCAATGTGGAACCTTGATGAACATGCACCTTTTAGAACCCCATATGAGGTACGTTCCTCGTAATGAGGTACACCTGTGAGCTATGCCCCCAGCACGGCTGCAGAAGTGCATCCCCCACAGGCTGTAGTGTCGTATGTTGGGAGGTGAGCATTGAATGTGTACATGAGACAATTGCTCTATTGCCACATGTACGACATATCCCTCATATAGACAGGCAGTAGCACTGGTACATGACAGTTGGACATGCCTGTATATACAACCATGTCCCACAGGATATGTGCGTTATGTGTGTACAACAGCTGTTGTACCTTAAGCAAGCTGGGAAGTGTAGGACAGCCAGTGTACCTGTAGGAAATGGTGTGGAATGGGTGCTATAGTAATCAGTAGCTCATGACATGCTCACAAGTTCTGAACAAGTGCCTAGCATGACCATGCAATACAGATAGGGTGTTGGATAATATCAACCCACAAGTGGTGATGACAGTCAATTAGGGTGGCACCGTACTATAACCCTGCTGTGTATGGTGTGCATGTCCATGAACCATTAGCACTGTAGATGTTAGCAGTACAGATGTACAAGACAGCACGGATATTTGATTACAAATACCTTTGCATGTCACAGGAGTGTTCCACCAGTGGCCTATTGACAGACTCACAACTACAAAAGCTGCAAGAGTGACATGTGCACAGCACACCAGTGACAGCTACAGTAGAACAGGGTTAATGTGTTGTACCCCACCCTCATTGTTGCCCATACCACACAGACAAATGTTAGGCATCTGTGTATGTAAGGCTGTGAATGGCCATGACCTATCTGTATAGCTGTGTCAGTGTTGTGAACAACATACAGAATGGGCTGTGTGGGTGAGGTGTGTGACATATGTGCACAGTCCGATGGATAATACCAGCAGTGTCACCACTAGGTGAACATCCCTGTACCCATAAACTACTACCTAGGCTGTGGTCAACATTATGGACACTGTGTAAGGGATGGTGCTGTGCAGTGCACCCCCCGACATGGTGACGTCTCCAGGCCCCTTAGGTAGTCATATGAGGTACCCATTTCATGTCAGGGTGCCATCCATGAGCATGAAGATCACTGAACAGGCATATACAGCACTGTGGTGACCAATATTGGATCACATACCACCTGTAAGGGGTAATGGCTATGCATGGATGTGCGATACCAGCCTTCACAATCCTCACCTCCACTATGCAGCATGCTGTCTACCTTGCAGAAGGACATTTGCTACACCATGATGATGGACATGCTACATGTCCATATCCTGATCTATAAGACATATGTCATGGACAGCCACCATCCTAATACTAGGATCACCACAGGCTGGACAGATCCCTGTGCCATATATGTAACATACTCCCGCCATACCATGCAACCCTGTCCATCAAAGCTGCACATGTCATCCCTGTCATACATGGTGAGATGGCCGCATGGTAGCTGTACTATCAACTGACTGGATCAGTAATGTGGCACTGATGCACCTTGCGGTGGCACAATGGCTGTCTTGTACAGCTTGGAAACCGTGCCCGCACATGCTATGGTTGATAACCATCCCTGCGAATGTCGTCTGACTAGCCATTGTCCCATGTCTATCACATGTGCAATACAGGCGATCTGTGGCAGGATGGTGAACAGTTGTACAGTGCTGTGTAGATGTATATGGCAAAACACATGCATGTACACGTGTCCATGCGTATGTGTGCATTGTCACTGCTCAAGTCCATTACGGCTGTGTCTGTGCTGATATGTGACATATACACAGCATCCAGGTCAACAGTAGTACCGTGGACACATCCAGGCATGTGCAGATAGGTAAGAACACAAGTGCAGGCAAATAGACATGCCCACAGCAAGACAGCATTTACATGGAGTATGAACACTGTAATGAGGTGACACACATATATGGTGATGATATCCAATGCATAATGGGTGTGACATGTGTGACACAAACACGTCAGTCATGTCAGTGTCATGGTGCTTTGCAAAGATAACTGTGCAGATGTAGTAGATGTCATAGAAATGTATGTGCAGCAGTATCTCTGTACATCTCTGAAACTGTGACCTGTCACCATCATTATGTCTTACAGATAATGCCCTGTACACGCCTCCCAGCATACACCCGCCAGGAGGATGATGTCCTCATCCCACAGCTCCATGACAACTATGACTTGTTGTTCAGCCATGTGCCACAGCATGCCCAGCAGCAGGATGACCTGTGGCAGGATCTACGCAGGAGGGTGAATGATGTGGGTGGCCATAACCGCACCTACCAGCAGGTGCGCAGACACTGCACAGACTTGATACGACATGCAAAACAGCATGCCACTGCAATCACCAGGGAACAAGGTGGAACAGGTGGTGGGCCACCAACCCAGCCCCCACTCACACACCGAGGAGCTACTGGCCAGTCTGGGGAAACCCAGGGAACAGCATCCAGAAACACTAGCTGCCATCATGGAGGTGGGTGTCTCCCAACCAATGAGCCTGGAGTTGCCTGGTAAGTCAGTACTGCACATATGGCTATTATATCCCATGTAGTCGCATGTGTCACTGTACATTATGTGAAGTAACAACATTTGCAAGGTATGTGGACACATGCTGCATACTACAGTATGCTACGTTGTGTATACACACATGTGCATACTATATGCTATTACACAGGTGAATGTGTTCACATGCACAGTGCAACCTGTGGCTGTCATACAGTCATGGATAATGTTCATACTGGTGTGTCACCCCTATACAGGTACCTCTGGCATGCCACTCAGACATGAGTCCGTTGCAGGTGAGACTGTCATCAGTATCAGGCATGTTACAGTGTAGATCTATTTGCCATGTGGCCAGTTAACACTTGCACACCTGATGTTTGTTCCAGTCACGATATGCAGGTCGCACCACCTGTCATTCACACAGGCCACCCATGTGCAATATATACAAACGTAATGATACACCGACTTGAAACCACAGTACTTGTCATTGCGACATGTGTGGTCAGCTGTGCATACAACGGTGGAGGTGTTCTACACTGGAGGCATATGTAGTATGCATTGGAACAACATGTGTGGTACGCACACAGTATCACACAGTGAGCTGTGTAATGGGCAGCCCACAGGTGTCACCATTGTGTCATATGCCCCTGCATTGGGTGCACACATTGTGATGTGCTACCTAACATGTCCCAGACATGTAGTGTTCTGTCTGCAATATTGTCACACTATCGCATGACCTATACCTCACATACCAAACATACAATCCGTTGTCTGCATAACCCTGTGGATTGTGACATATCTGACATCTATGGGTGTATGTCATATGGGACAACTCAGACATGAGATAGATGCCAATCACACACAATTGGCTAACACATGTGCACACATGGCCATGGGGAATGGCCAGAGACATGCAGCCACACAGTACTTGGGATGTGTATACACCCTGTAGCACATTGTCCACACATGGTCCAATTATAGCCTTAGTTGACCGATTATACAGTTGATGTGGTACACTGGACAACCTAAAAGCCTGTGCACAGCTACTGGAGGTGTCACTGAAGTCTACCATATACGATCTGTTGAACATCACGACTGTGTTGCAGTTAAGGCTATGCAATGTGTACATATTATGCATTCTACAGCAACATAGATGCCTCATGATGCCATGCAATGGCACGGTGTCTGTACTTCACACTGTATAGCAATGTAGATGGCTCACACTACCCTCCAATGCTCATTTGCTAAACATGCATTCTATCTGTAGGGTATACACACAACACTGCAATGTGATGCCCATTATGATGCTGTACATGTGTCAGGACACCATTGTGTCAGACATGTATGCATGTTAATGCACATGTCAGCAGATTACATGTCAAGGTCACGTCAGCCATGTGTACTGTTATCCTTGTCTGGGCCACATGGTGTATCACGGGGATGCATGCATACTACCATGATTGTGTGAACTGCATGGCTACTGATATGACACCTGCTTGCTGTAGTGTGCACCCCAGGGAGGTATGCTTACTAACACTATTAATGTCTGAGCTGCATGCCCTCTGCTGTATCACAGGCATGCTGCATGCCATCTGGCAAATCACATGCATGGTGTGTGTGTGTGTGTGTGTGTCTGTGTTTGTGTGTGTGTGTGTGTGTGTGTGTGTGTGTGTGTGTGTGTGTGTGTGTGTGTGTGTGTGTGTGTGTGTGTGTGTGTGTGTGTGTGTGTGTGTGTGTGTGTGTGTGTGTGTGTGTGTGTGTGTGTGTGTGTGTGTGTGTGTGTGTGTGTGTGTGTGTGTGTGTGTGTGTGTGTGTGTGTGTCTGTGTGTGTGTGTGTGTGTCTGTGTCTATTGTACTTTACAGTATTTCTTTGCATTCACAGGTGATGTAGGTGCGTTACCCTCCTGCGGTCCATCTGATGTTAGTGTCCCCACAGATACTAGTGGTGATGAACATATGCATGAGGTACAGGCAGGGTTGTCAGGGGCTGAATCTGTGCCAATGGTTACCATCCCAGCTATGTCCCCCTCTTCCCCGCACACAGTTCTGCTGCCAACACATACCGTATCACCAGTGGCCATAGAGGAAGGACAGTCAGCGTCTGTTAGCGTGGAACAGGAACGTGTGGTGGCTACAGAAGGTGTGTCTACACACCATGGTGTCAGTGTAATGACTGCAGATGTGCCACACAGGCATGTGGCTGGTGCTGCTCATAGGAGGACCTCTGGTAGACATGCACCTGCAGGACAGAGTGCAGCAGCTGGTATCACCAGATGCATGTTCCAGACTGTAATGCCGGCACAGGCACGTGCTGAACGGCAGAACAGAGAAGGGCAGAGGCTGCAGAGGGCTGCTATCCATACCCTAAATGACAACATCCAGGCATTGGCAAATGCTCAACAGCAGATTGCTAATGTTCTGGATAGGCGATTAGGTGAAATGGTCGGAATCCTTGACCGAGGTATGGCAATCTGCGAGCGGGAGCTGTCTGTGCTGGAACATCTGGTAGGAGTGAGGTGTAGGCCACGTGGATGTAGGCCAGCAACACCACCTAGTGTAGGTCGATGTGAGCATGCCACCTCACATGCCTGCTACCATAGTGCCGGTAGCAGTAGCAGTGCAGCTGGTGCTACGCTGTCAACACCAGGACACAGCAGGCCACGTGGACATGGCCCTGGACATTCTCAGCGGGACACGGTTCCAGCAGACGTGTCGTCGGACAGTAGCCACTCTGTACCTCCACCTGGTAGTGCCCATGCAACCCCAGGCAGGCACAGGTCACGTAGCCGTGGATGGACACAGTGAGCTGTACAACCTGCTCTGTACAATCTGGGGCTGTCAATTATACCCCGTGTAGGCCTCACAAATGGCAGAACTGTGTACACACATACACGCACACAGCAAACACAACTGTAGGGCTCCACAACATCCACATGCATTCTGCACAGACATATCCAGTCGACTCACCGGCCCTTACACACACACATGGTGTTATCCATTGGTGCAGCCTATGCCCCTGGCAAACATATCACCCTGTGCATATGATGAAGCCTGTGCTGCATCCGTGTCATCCACACCATTGGTGCAGGGTTATGCACAAATATTCTGATGCACAGGGTGAACAGCATAGTGAGAGGTGTATGTAATATTACCTGTGTATGCATAGTGAGGGATGTGTATGTTGCAGTGGTTGTGTGTGAATACTGAGAGATGTGTAGGTGACATAGGTTGTGTACGGTCGGCATGCACCGGTCATACCATGTAGTGCAGGTGCAGCATGCATTGTGATGTGTTCACGGTATGTGTCTCGGTTACATCTGCAGCACCATGTTGGTTGTGATACCCTGGTTCCCTCCTATGGTGTACTTGCATGTGCCTACAGGTAGCAGTGTTTGCAGTCCCCCACGTGTAACTGTGGATTGCTCACAGGCACGTCTGGCAATATCAGCATGCTACATGTACCCTCAACCTGACTGTTGGAAACACCAACATGACACAGATGTCCCCACATATACTGCACCTGACGCATGTGGTCAGTGCCACAGGCTACACTGGACAGAGACGTGACATACATAGCAGGACACATTACAGGTGTGGTGACATGGTGTAGGGGTTGTACACAGTGGTCTGGCCAATGATGTTGTGAGGTGACACTTGGTAGCTGGAGGCCACACTGTGCAGCAGTAGGACCCTGTAACAGTACGGGAACATGGCCACCTTCACGGGGTGTACACCACTATAACGCACACCCCATCGTGTGCAGGTGGGGACCCTTGCCTATGTGGTCATCACCCTCACAGTACTATGCACCCACACAACGTGTCACAGAGAAGGAACATGCACAGGTAGCCAGTATGGCTGGAACCTATGGCATCAACAGGGTAGTGCAATGCATCACCATTACGGGTTAGTCACCACGTGGGGTTAGTGATCATTTCTCACCGTATATTAGCATACACCCTCACACCAAGCACCACACATACATACAGACACACACACACTGTGGTGACCATACGTGTATACGGACAGCCGACGTGTGTGATGCACCACACCGGCCGATGTCATGCTTCCCACACTGACGTATGTACAGATCTCTACAATGGTGTACAAGGATGTGTAACAACTGGGACATATTCCCTGCGATATGTGGCATCTCTGGTCACACATTCAGACACACATGGCAGTACTGGGAATTATACACCTGCCATATGATGACACATTTAATAGACATGCAGCGGTATTGATTGCATTATGTGTACCAACGCTATATCTGGCAAATGTGTTGCTATATGCACACGGGAGGTTGTAGGTGTTACAGGTGCCATGTGACATATAGTTGGTAACACCTGACCACTGTGTATGCATTATGTCAGCACTGTCACGTAACAGTGACATAGTGTACTGTTTGCACATGGCATGATAGGATGGTGTGTGACACAACTGTGAGCCACCCCTGCACACATACATCTACACAGGTGGTACACCACGTTATGTACACACATCCCTCCATATATGCTGTTTGTATGTCATCGTATACAGGTGTCAATGATGGGTCTGCATTGCGACTGCATGTCATAGGTTGGTGCAACTATGATATGGACATCGGCCACTGCACATGCATGGTTGCTGCATGCATAGTACAGATGTCACATGTCTCCTGTTGCCATGTTTGTATGCATTGCTATTGTTGGACATGTGTGTTGACATACATAACACATGGACTGTGGTATGATATCACGGGTGTCACAGGCAACCAGTACAAGGGTGTGTGTCCCAGTCAACATTGCTACCTCCTGTAGTGTGGGCATTCAACAGACATGGGCCCACCTTCCATTCGCATGTGTAGCATTGATTAGGCCACTGTTATGCATGAGGTACATCACAGGCTATGTATGTATGTGTTGTGTGTGCAGTCCATGCACACATCCACACAATCACATGTATGACATATCCAGACGTGTGTTCATTGGTGTACAGCAACAGTCAGGTGTCACAGCTGTGTAAGGGCCGTGGTATGTCTTGAGCTGACCTGTGCATGTATACTGGTATCATTGCAATGCATAACACCTGTCGGATCCCTGTTGGTACATGTGTACTCTGCACAGCTGGTGTACACCTCTGTACAGCCCAGTGGTCATGTGTCACATGGTGCTGTGGTACTGTAAGGCTGTGTAGTGCTGCACCGACAACATGGTGCTAACTTGACAGCTACAGTGTACATTGCAGTGTGTACGTGTGTGACCTGCACCTGTGACAGCTGTGATGGCAGCTGTGTGTGTACAGGTCGCTGCATATGTGACCGCCCTGTGCGTGAAGACAGTTATACCTTCCTGTGCCCTTCTGTGTATACACTCCATCTGCATGCATGACAGGCCTTTGCAACAGCTAAGTGTGTGAGCATGCCCAGTATGCTGTTGTGTAGATGGACACACAGTACAGTCCATGTACACAGTTGTGTAGATGGACACATGGTACAGTCCAATCTGAGACCTTCCGTGTTTACACTCCATCTGCATGCAAGACGGCCCTTTGCAACAGCTAAGTGTGTGAGCACGCCCAGTATGCTGTTGTGTGGATGTACACACAGTACAGTCCATGTACACTGTTATGTAGATGGACACACGGTACAGTCCAATCTGAGACCTTCCGTGTTTACACTCCATCTGCATGCAAGACGGCCCTTTGCAACAGCTAAGTGTGCGAGCATGCACACGGCACATTCCACACTGTGCTCTTCTGTGATTAGACTCCGTGTGCATGCTAGATGGCCCTTTGCAACTGCTAAGTGTGTGAGCATACCCAGTACGCCATTGTGTAGATGGACACACAGTACATTCCACACTGCGCCCTTCTGTGATTAGACTCCGTGTGCATGCTAGACGGCCCTTTGCAACTGCTAAGTGTGTGAGCATGCCCAGTATGCCGTTGTGTAGATGGACACACAGTACATTCCACACTGCACCCTTCCGTGATTAGACTCCATGTGCATGCTAGACAGCCCTTTGCAACTGCTAAGTGTGTGAGCATGCCCAGTACGCCATTGTGTAGATGGACACACAGTACATTCCAAACAGCCGTGTGATACTAAGCGTGTGGGCATGGCCATTGACATCCTGTATAGCCATGGTGGTCATCCAGGCAACAGATGTCCATTTAAAATGTCACGATGGATGCCTACATTGAACACACTGGTTGCTGTCTCGAAGGGTGTACTGTCTGTGGCACATCCCATATCTATTTAGTGTTGTAGTGCTCCATAGATATTTAGATGGCCCGATGACAGCACTGCCGTGTTTGTCTACGTCTACCTTGGGACAGTAATATGCTTTCAGACTGCTCACTCTCTAAACATTCCCTATCGGCATCTTTGCCTTTGCGGATGATGTCACCCACCTAGAAGTATGCCTCTGGGAGTGCTGTGTTCAGTAATCTTGGTAGCGTGTTCTGTAAATGCGTAATGCTGTAGTGTGATAAGGTAGTTAGGTGTATATTCAACTCCCGGCCCTGCCAAGTGTGTGTGTGTGTGTGTGTGTGTGTGTGTGTGTGTGTGTTTTTCCAGCTGCCTGGGGACACAGTAATGCTTTTACATGCCTCACAACACATACATTCCCTATCGGCGTCTTTGCCTTTGCGGATGATGTCACCCACCTAGAAGTATGCCTCTGGGAGTGCTGTGTTCAGTAATCTCAGTAGCGCATTCTGTAAATGCGTAATGCTGTAGTGTGATAGGGTAGTTAGGTGTAAGTTCGATTCCCAGGCCTGCCAAGTGGGTGTGTGTGTGTGCATGCTCCCATCTGCCTGGGGACTCAGGTTATGCTTTTAGACGCTTTGCACCATGGATATATCCTGCTGACGTCTTTGTCTGTGCAGATGTTGACAAGCACCTAGTAGAATGCCTGTGGGTCTGCTGTGTTTAGTAATCTCGGTAGCGCATTCTGTAAATGCGTCATGCTGTAGTGTGATAGGGTAGTAATGTGTAAGTTCGATTACCAGCCCTGCCACGTGTGCGTGTGTCTGTGTGTGTATGTCTGTATCTCTCTCTCTCTCTCTCTATATATATATATATATATATATATATATATATATATAATCTATTTTCTGCCCATAACTCTGCTCATGCATGGACAGCTGACTGTTTCATGTATCGCAAATTTGCATAGCTTTCACATACCAATGGGGTAGGTTGCAAATCCCAACATTGTCCATGCAACGTCCGTGTTATGGGCGGTGTTACATGCCCTTACAGGCGTTTGCTGTATATCTTGGCAGACATCTATCCTTGCTGTACTCTCACTGTACTCATACACGCCGGAGGCTTCATGTATTATGGCCTAGTTTTGCTGTGTGTATGTCTATTTGTGCTGTGTGCATGGCTGTGGGTATGTCCCACTATCATCATTTGTAAAGGTGACAGCCCTATAGGTACTTCATGTAGACTACTGTGTCATTTGACATGTCAGCACATACCTGTGGACAGTACTGAACGTCCTACTGCAGCGCATTTCATACCTTCTGCATTATCTTGCAGTGGATAATGCTGTTTCCTCACACATGTATCTGTTTCTGATCATACCACTCCACCTCCTAGAGCAAACTTCTGGACAAGGCCTTATCTGATAGTGGGACACATAGGGGCAGTATTGACATGTTGCTCTTACAAACGTAGATAGTTGACACAATAATAGGTTTTGCATTAGTATGGCTTTTCTGATGGATTTGGTGTCTTAATCACATGTTTGTCATTATTTCATGACTTCAGTTATCAGGAATGTGCCAGAATGGTACTGATGTTACGTGGAACACACCAAACATATAAGGCAGAACTCTGCACATTCTGTGTAAATCTGTACATTTGCGGAGTATGTGTCTGATACAAGATATCAACTTTCTGACACCGATACACACACTGTATGGCGGCATCACAGGCCACATGCCATTACATTTATATTGCAGGACACACCCACCCAGAGAGTTGCATTCCTCACACAGGCCAACAGCTGCTTATCCACACTAATTAGTCTATCATGTACCGTATGTGTGCACCGGTATTTGCGCTTTCCGTCAGTGGCAGTGCTCACGTACGAATATGGGGGACTGAACATTGTTACGGTGACACTGCATGACACCCTGAGGGACACATTACTTTTGTGTCTATTAACCTTCCACACTGACATTCACAGGGCATACGTTGTCATTCACATTTGTCGGAGTACATGTGTATGACTTGTACATGTTTTCTCATTTGTCCTGATGTCTTTCTTCTCACCTGTCCACCTAGTATCACTAGTTCTGTACATGTATTTTGGACAGGTTACCTTCATACCCCTAACCTGTACACATTATGGGTAGACGGCCTGACGTTTGACCTTTGCCCTTGTTACATTTGTCATAGTAATGTGCCTTTCTGGTAAATTGCTGGCAAGGCATTATGAACTGTGTGGTTAGATAACAGTGACTGACATTTCCATTACATGATTAGTAACACTCATAACATTCATATTCCTGGTTACGCCAGTATTCTCACAACATTCTGACTTTGTCTGGGGTATATCTAATATAGTCCCTATTTGTATTTCATGTACTATGCCTTAGTGCAGCTGTCTTATTCTGACAGTTTGCCAGTTATGGTTACCATCTTGGTCGTACGCATGTCCATCCATGATAATCGCCTACATGACACTGATATAGGGCCCTACATATTCCCAAAATGGTTTATGCAATATCCAGTGGATGGTTTGTCCCATTATTGATAATATAGGCGTGTGCTATACCCACATCACTCCCATGGGGCGGGCCTACGAAATCTCTGCCAAACAACACCTAGGCCCATTTCTGCATACCCATGATTCTCATACCTGACAAGCCTCTACAGTACCCATTACACATGTTTAATGTGAGCGGTACTGAAGTGTGGAGACACTTATATGCACTCCCCACTCTCCGGATATCAGTTCATACGTCATACATTCTATCGACACGTGTCATCACCCTTGCACCTGCTACTGTTGCGTGTACAGCTATATCGTATTTGCTGAGGTCACTTATTTTGCGTCAATGTCGGTTGACACTACGTATGGATCAATTTTTGGGTCCTGCAATGGACACCTATATGCATGTTTAAAGTGTAGAACTTGCTGGACTGTCACTTTCTGGCCAATGGTTTGGAAGGCAGTGGTTTATTCACCTTTCGTGCATGTCTGTTTGTCTACCCATATTGGTTATAACGTGGCCTATTTATATACATATGTCATATCTACGGGACATATGTCTGTTGTGTATACATATATACATGTACAATCCTCATTTCATAACTTGCTTTGGTTTACATCTGTGGATTATGTGTATACACATATATCTATATCCATACCATACCTTTCCACTGTACAGATTGTCGCAGAGTGTACAGCTGGTTGCCTCTTTATCTTCGGTGTGTTTTACATAAACCTGTGTCTATCTGGCAATGTAGTGGCATTTCATTTGAGACTTATGGTGGGAAATACTGGCAAGCAGTTCAGGTTACGACTGCATACCCTTCAGAGAATCCATGCTACTGACACACCCGTTATTCTATCCTCTTTCTATGTTTGTTCTGGCACATATCTGGGGTTTGTCCCTATTTGTACCGGTAGTTTGCATGCCTTTGTCCGGTTTCATACTTTACGGGGTTAACAGGTTTGAGCCATGCATATCTAACGTAGGGGAAACAGCATTCATTTACTATGCTGTAAGCAGATCACACACGCACAGGCGCACTTGCATTTCCTTATTGTGGGTTACGCGCAGGCGCACATGCATATCCTTATTGTGGGTTACATATGTTTACTAAGTCTTTGTGCTTACATGGGCTTTATTACTTGTGACAGTACCAGTAAATTATCTGTAATCTGGTTAACGGACGTATGCGAAACACACATTCACCTTTACATATTTAACTGTCTGTACAGCACAGACGCATTCATTACACTTTCACATTATATGTGCTGTAGTTGTAGTTGAACCGGGACTGCATTCACGTTGGCCAGATGCTGTAACCACTATACCTTTGGTGTTCTGACTCATTTATATGCATACCCATAGTACATAGCTACATTAACATATGCCTCACCGCTTCACTTAAGACACAGGCATCCATTCTCCTGCTGGGAAAAATGCGGTACTACATGTTACACATTCCCTATTCCCTACTGCTCTGGACCCAAGCTGCATATTTAATCACTGCAGGGATATTCAGAACCCCAAGGCTTATAGTCCTGACACATACAGGTCTTTGTCAGGGTGTTCATGTGGTGATCTGGGTTTAGGCTTGTCCGCCTGGTGAATGGAACTGCCCTGCCCGTGTTCAAATGTCAGACAAAGCACATGGACAGGGTTTGTCCATTTTAAACATTTCATCTGTGTTTACAGACACAGGTGTTTGGGCACCTGTCAGCAGCTTATAATGTTGGCAATACATAATATGGGTGGGGGTGGTTACAATACATTATCCACGGTGAGTGGTGTTCACATTCACATTTGACTATTTCCTGTATTCATTCATACGAGGATTATTATTTTGGACATGAATTAGCTATGAATTAACTACAGGTATGCAGTAGTACAGTAAACGTATGTGAAGGTTTGTTACAGTAAGAATGTACGGACCTCTGTAATACTCGGGGACTACCTCACATCCTTCACAACATGTCATGCTAATGTACATACTATTATTCTGTGAACTTTTGAAGTTTGTGAGAGCAGTACTTACATCTATCCCTATTTGTCCACCTGTCATTTT
Source organism: Protopterus annectens (assembly GCF_019279795.1). NCBI lineage: Eukaryota > Metazoa > Chordata > Ceratodontiformes > Protopteridae > Protopterus > Protopterus annectens. The sequence goes on along the minus strand of NC_056742.1, from coordinate 40,719,605 downwards.
AGGTTTGTCCAGATTTTGTTGCTGTAATAGG
>NC_056742.1:40674574-40717074 GCF_019279795.1 Protopterus annectens | reverse complement strand
AGTGTGACCGAAGCAGTAAAGCTTTTCAGAGTTGCCACAGTGTCACTAAAATAAGCACAAGTACTCTGAAGATGTTGAAATAATTTTCTAAAAGACCAGCCACAGTGAAAAAGTATAAAATATTTAACAATGGATAATAAAATATAGAACAGGAGATTAATTAATGTTTAGTTACAATAAACAACAGATATTTTAGCCACATGAACTATAAAAATAACACAGTTGGATAGAATCTCACATATGCAGAAAAACAAATAATACTAAACTAATCTCACTGTACTTTTTCTAACTGAACTAAAGAGAAACTGCCCTTAGTTAACTCACTTATTACCGCAAGACAAGATGTACTCCTGAGATGCTCACTTCCACAAGGCAAGATGAGATACTACACACTGACTGACCTGTACAACTAACAAGCAACATAGATCTTTTATATCAGGTTCCAAAGAAAACAACAAACTACTGCTGCTGCCAGAGTTCCATCCTTCAGCTGGTTATAGAATGACATCACATATAGTCACCTGACTCTGGCATAATATACATTCAGAACACTATTATGATTGTGTTGCACCTTTTTAAACATAAGCAACTTTCACAAATCCATTTTTAATACAAGCATCTGCACAAATTAATGTGACAGTTAAATGACATAAGATTATTTACAAAACTTAGCCAGCCATGCTGGCATATTCCACACATGCACTGTCCCACTTCTCCTTGTACAGCTGGCAATACTTCACAGCGTCACATCTTCACATGCAAAACAGTAGATTAGCTACCAAATATCTGCACCCTATAGTGCTTCCAATGTACCTAGTGATCTTGGGATTTGTCGGTCTGATTTCTTTCTAGCCAGTTCTCCTTTCCAGTGTCATATTTTACAAGGATTTACTTACTAAGTATTTTAGCACTACCATCCACAGAAAGGAACTAGTTAGCAATTCTTATACAGAGGGTAAGATATGCACCCTTCTTATATTAGGAAGAACATGGCAAACAATAGATAGTGAGAGCCAGCAGAATCACTGTGGGTAATGGAATTTTTGGTGAATAAATGAATGAGCTTAAAGAGAAACCTGGTGTTAGTGGATTCCCAATAAAACTACTGAATGAGGTAATAAGGGAGGTTGCAACTGCAGATCCTCATTATATTGCCCCCTGACTGGTAATGATGAAGCTGTTAGAGAAACCTTAGAAGGGGTTACAAACATAGTTGTGTCCTAACATACAGCTTGGATACACAAACTATTAATGAGTGACTGTTCAGGAGTGAAAAAAAATGTTAGCAGATGTTAAAGTTAAAAACTAAGTTGTCAAGTTACAACTCCTCATGAGGGAAAATAATTTCAACATTAAAAACATTTTGGAAAACCAGATTTTACATTTACACAGTTCCATCAATTGCATTACAAGAGTTATTCATTTTCTAGTACTTCATGTAATCTATGCAAAATTGTGGCTAACACCTCCACATTGTACTGTGAAAAAACATACAGTATAAGCAGTTTCTGGTTATCTTAAATGTAAATTAAAAAAATGTGGCACAAGCATATTGGTGTACTTACACGTGATACTTTTTATACTGTGCATACTATAAGAACTGATTTACCTTTCAAACAAAAATGTCCTTCATAAACATTCTATGGTATGTACAAATTATACTTGGCATTTATATATATATATATATATATATATATATATATATATATATATATATTCTTTTTTTTTTTCATAAAAATGAAGTAGACTTGAGTGTATGAACTATAATAATGAATTAGCTTTTAATGCTTCATATTTCCTGGTTTGAATGAACACAACTACATATTATGATTTATGCTCAAACTTTACCAGTTTCACTACTGTCACAACTTGCTTTTCCTATATAAATGTTATATTTAACACTTTATTCAGCTGGATGTACTAGGAAATGAAAGAACTTATACTGGTTTTCATTTTAGTTGTGTGTATTTCATTTCTTACAATAACACATACTATGCTACTTTTGTGATCCTGGATTTCTCTCTCTCTCCCCTTTAATTTATAATTTTATTCTGTCTTTCTGTTGACACTGTCTAACACACTAGTTCAAATAGTTCTGAGTCTGGCCTGGAAAGCAAAAGGGGATTTGATATTAAAGATGTAATTAAAATAAGGCTTGCTGGAAAAAATCCAGTTCTTTGATATTCACACTCTTGCACTACCTTGGTGCGACATGAACAGAAACTCATTTCCAGAAAATGTACTCATTGTTTGCATTTCTAACTTCTTTTACTATGTTGTCTATGAAACATTCTTTATTAACAGTATCCTCCTCCTGTGGTCACAGATGAGTTATTTTTATGAAATGTATTACAAAGTTACTGAAGGATGGTTTAAAGTGAATGATTTAAAGGGTGACCCACAATCTAATCTGCTGAACTTGAGAATATTAAACATATAAATTAATTGGCATGCTTTTAACAGTTTTGGCTAATGCAGCACATCAACCATAGGATCCAAGATAATTCATAAATCAGTGGAGAGGACAGTTAGTTTTGCTGATATGCCAATATAAATTAGTGCTAATATCTGTCAAAGAATGTTTTCATAAGTACACTGATGGTTGAAGCTATGCTTGCTTGGCATACTGAATAGCTATTCAGCTATCCATAATAGGAATCCTCAGACCTTAACCTTGCAAATGTCTTATTTTTTAGAATACCTAGATGAGCACACCATGATGTCATTGTGGCTCTCTTTCGTAAAAAAGCATGTATAATCAGCCTTGTGGGTCTACAAAAGTACTTTCTTGAGGTTGGAATGGTGATGTCATCCTTAGGGCATTCATATGTCATAAATTTTGATAACTGAAAACTGATCAGACTAAGACCTTCTATGAAAGGTATTATTGACAAAAAAAAACTTTCTCAGCTTCTGTGATAGGAGATCCTTCACTAAACTTTTCACTGCTATGATTGCTATAGGAACTGTAAAGTATGCAATCATAGCTGCATGTTTTTGTCCATCATATTTTTGTATTTTCTATAGTTTCAAAATGGCCCACTAACAGATTTTCTGTAAGTAAGCTATCCAGCCTGATAACTTTTATAGCTAACTTTTTTGTTGCATTCTGGATCCAAATAGCACCTGATGTTCTTTTAGAATAAAATAAATCAATTGGATTTCAGGACATGGATTTTAGGTTATATGTTTATTTGTACTGATATTCTGTTTGTAATTATCATAATATTGATAATGATTCTACAGAAGTCTAAGCATAAATTTCTGTGGTTACAGTTTTTGATCTAGGCCTTAGAGTCCCTCAATTCACAATGTTAAATAACACAACTGAATGTCTAAACATGTTCATTTTTTTTTCTGACATGGAGTTTTCTTTCAGGCTTATTATGGATCAGATCAATCTATATAGTGTGCATGAAAGTATATCATCTATTTCTGAATGTGTCAATTACATGACAGCTCAGCAAAGATATATTCAGAACCAGTGCTATATAACCAAGTCTGACCATTCATTGCATCCTCAATGAAACCCAGGAATAATGTAAAATGTTACACTCACAATAAAGAAAGGTCCTACAATCAGTCCTTCTTCCAACCACAAAAAGAAAGTTAAGCAAACAGTCTTTGCCACCACAGCAGACTAACAATTTGCCTCAGCCACAGGTAGGTGACTCTGCTATGGCCATAACTTGTTCCTTAGACCACTCATCTTTTACCCCAATCCCTCTGGTGTAGTACCTACAGCCACTATGAACCAGGCTTAACCACATCCTCTGTGGCTATTAGGGTCCCCTCAGTCAGCAAGGAAGAGCCACACTGGTTGGTCCTGAGAGATGGAACAAGGAAAACTTTTTCTGTTTGTTCAGAATATTATGGCAATCCCTGGCAATGCTGTTGCTACCATTAATAAAATTGTTGGCCCCATTTTCCTGTAAAAAGAAACCGAAAACTAAACGTATCTATTCCTCTTCAAATTTCCTTAGACAAGAATAGTTTACTGGGTGTGGCTCATGGTTTACTTCAGGCTACTGAGGCTTCTTATGAGGTGATTTCTGTTGAAGAAAGAGAGATCTCTTTTTCTGAAGTGATTCAAGATTCCATATCTGAACAGGAAGATGATGGGACAGATGCAAGGTTTTCTCCTCACTTTTCTGATTCAGACTCAGAGGACAGCAGAGTTTCTTAATCTCCCTGTGGGGGTTTCTGTTTCTCTGAGACTATTTCCAGAATGTGGCAGTGTTTTCAAAGAGAAAACACTAAGGATTTTCATTCCTCCAGAAAATGCAGAGCTTTTTTAAATAGAAATTTCCCAACACTTCAACCATTCCACCAGTTCTGTCAGCTTTGACGTTGTGCGTGTCACTGACTGAAATTGCCCTTATTGTCAACCTTCCTCTTTCAGCTTAGGGGTCACCACAGTGGATCACCTGTCCACTCATGATTGGCAGCAGAGTTTTACGGTGTCGAGTTGCCAGCCCGGCACCCAACCTTCCACAGAAGGCACACACACACACACACTCATGCCTAGGGCCAATTTAGAGTGTCCAATCTACCTATAGCATGTCTTTGGGAAGAAACTGGAGCACCCGGAGGAAACCCACACAACCACAGGGAGGACATGCAGACTCCACACAGAAGGCACCCCAGCTGAGTATTGAACTGGAGAACCTCTTGCTGTGAGGCGACAACACTAACTGCTGTACCACCGTGGCTGCCCTAATAGTCAGCCTGCTTCCCTTAAAAAGGCAGAGTGTATAAAGTTCTTCAGTCTTTTAAGTTTTTATACACCCTTCCTAAACCTGACCCAGTAGCTATAGCTTTAGTAACCCCAACTGCTTCAAAACATTTATTTAATTCCAATCCTACCCTTACTGTCAAGGATGGGACAACTATTGATAAGTATGGAGGAAAAAGTGTATGCTTCTGCAAGTTTGATTTTCAAATTTTATTTAATATATTGTCAGGTTCGTATAATGCCTCATCCAATTTTGGCAAAAAAAACAAAAACAGTCTCAACAAAATGTAGGTAAACAGATGTTCAAGAAGAAATGGCAGGAGGAGGGGGTCTTTAACGAATTCAGGACCCCCCCCCAAAAAAAACAAGGACAGTCCAACAAGTTAGAATGGCTATTTAAGGGGTATTTATTTATTTACTTACATTTGTTGGCCGGGAGAGTCCGAATGGACACAGATCGCGTTTCAGCGGAGACCCAGGGAGAAAAGCTCCACGTTAAGTATTGCTTGCATTATACAGTTAAAAAACATAGCATTTAAATATAGACATTAGTCCAGCTAAGGACGCAAGACATGGATGTAAAACAGCTGTAGAACATAGTACAATTTTAAAATATGGTGACATATACTAAACATGGTTACAAATGTAGTTGAGATTCATCAGTGAACAATTAATACAAACTGTTTTTGAGGTACATAACAGCCATTAGCAGTTGTTGCTACAAGAAGTTAGTATTATGTGGTAGGTAGCTGGGAACATGAGTAGCCAAGCTTGCTAAGAGTAGGTTGTTGATAGGGGGCCGAGAGAGGTAGTGGGTGGGTGGAGTGGATGGTATTGGGGGGGGGTTGCAAGGGCATATATGTCAAGTTTTTGAGTGTGATTTTAGTAAGGATTTGAAGTGGGTGCAAGAAGTTACAGAGGTAATTGAGGATGGGAGGGAGTTCCAGAGTTTGCCTATAGTGCAGCAGAATAATGCTTCTCCAGCAGAGTTAATGGTTCTTGTGACCTGTAGGAGGTTTTTGTGGCTGGATCTTATTGGTCTCATGGTTATGTAGGGTTGGAGTAGATTCTGAAGGGATGGGACTTTTAGTGGTTGGTTTATTAGTTTGTGGGCGAGTGCGAGCTGGCACCATTAAAGGAGGTGGGGGAGCTCTAGCCAGCCCAGTTCTGCTAGTGAGAGACAGTGGTGAGTATGGTAGTAAGCCCCTGTGGCGAATTTGGCGATTTTGTTGTAGCAGGTTTCGAGCTTATTTAGGTCACATTGTCTAAGGTTAGTAAATATTGGAGAGACATAGAGTAGGGTAGAGATAAGATGAGAATTCGCTACTGAAAATTTAGCTGCTTTGGTAAGTAGTTGCTGATTTCTATATAATGCTCCTAGTTTTTTGTGGACCTTTTTAATGGTCATGGAAATGTGAATGTTAAAGTTCAGTTTATTGTCTATTTCTACTCCTAGTAATTTGTTGTGTTCTGTAGGATGGATGCTGGTGTTGTCTTTTGTTGTGATGTTAAAGTGAGAGCTGTCTAGGGTAAGTTTGGTGGCTTGGAAGATTAGTAATTTTGTTTTGTTTGAGTTGAGTATTACTTGGGCATTGGATAACCAAGTTTTAATAGAAGAAAATGATTCCTGTGTGACTTTTTGCAGTTCGGGTAAGGAGTGGGCTGTGCAGATAATGGTTGAGTCATCTGCGTATTGTACGAGTGTGCCATGTGTTGTGGCTGAGGCTAAATTATTGGTGAAATTAGAGAAGAGTAGGGGTCCCAGGGTGGACCCTTGGGGAAACCATATGGAGACTGGTAGTTGAGGGGGATAGGCTGTCCTGCCAAGCAACTGCTTGTTGGCGGTCAGATAGGTAACTCTGAAACCAGATGATGACTGGTTGAGAGAAGGATAGGTTATTGAGAAGAGAGATGAGTTGTTTGTGTGGGACCATGTCGAAAGCTTTAGAGAGGTCTAGGAAGGTAGCTGAGGAGAGATAACCTGCATTTTTATTTTGTAAGATAGTGTTAGAGAAAGAGAGTAAGGCAATGGTGGTGCTATGGTTAGGTTGAAAACCATGTTGTGTGTTGGAGAGGAGGTTGTTAGCAAGGAGGTGATCTGAGACTTGAGAATGAATGCATCTCTCTAGTATTTTGGAGAGTGGCGAGAGAATAGCTATGGGGTGGTAATTGGTTAGATCTGTGGAGGGGCCTCCTTTGTGTAGGGGAATTATGTGTGAGACTTTCCATAGTGTGGGAACATAACTTTCTGACAGAGATCTCTTAATCAAGAGTGATTTGGGGTAGACTACAGCATCAGCTGCAAGTTGAATGTATTCACCTGGGAGGTTATCTGCTGCTAATCTGGTGGTTTTAAGTTTAGTTAGTAGTTGTTTTACTTTGGAGGTAGGAACAGGAGAGAAAGAGAAGCTAGTGGGGAGATTGTTAGTTGTAGTTGATGGTGTGGGTTTATGGGGGGGTTGTGTTGTCTAGCTAGTGATAGTACAGTTTATGTGAAGTGATTGTTGAAAGAGGTAGCAATATTTTTGGAGGAGTGAGTTAAGTTAGGAGTGGGTGTACTTACTTTACCTGAGTGGAGGATGGAGTTTATTGAGGACCAGAATTGTTGAGGTTATGTTGGGAGGAGGTAAAGGCAGACTGGTAGTATTGCATTTTGTCCTGTTTTATAAGCTTTTTTGTTCTATTGCATAGTTCTAGGAATTTTTGCCTAGTAGAGGGGGTTTTGGTTTTGTGCCAGTTGTCCCAGGCTCGATCCCTGTCTTTCATTTCAGACTTTTTTTTTTTTGTAGCCATGGGGATGGTTGGGCTCTAGTTCGGGAACATCTTATGGGGGGTGTGGTAATTAAGGATGCTTAGGAATGTTTTATTAAAGTAGTCAACTGTGTCATCTAGTTTGAGGTATTTTAGAGGTTGCCAGTTGCAGTCTTTTAGGGATGAGCTGAATGAGAGAGGGTTGAAGTTAGTTTTTTTGTGTATTTGATGGGAGATGATGGATTTTGCTTTTTAAATGTGTTTTCTTAGTAGGAAGGTTGAGGAGTGATCACTGAGGCTGTCAGATAAGCAGCCTGCTATATATGACTGGAGGGTCTTATTGACTAGTATCCAATCAAGGGCAATGTGTTTGTTGGAGCTATTTATCCTAGTAGGTGACTGGACTAGTTTAAGTCTCCTAGAATTAAAGTTTCTTGGGGTAGGTGGTGGGTAGTCCAGCTGAGGAGGTTTTCAAGTGGAAGGATGTTGTGGCCAGGTGGGAGGTAGCAACCTATTATGTTTAGGGTTTTATTTTGGTTTATTTTAAGGTCGGTATATATTATTTCTTCCATACCTATTTGGGGAGCTGCTAACTTTAAGATCTGGATGTCTAGAAGCTGCTTAAATATTATAGCTATACCACCTCCTTTTTTGTTTAGTCAGTCTACTCTTAGTATATTGTAACTGGTAGGGGGGATTTGCTCATTAGTAATGTGTGGTTTTAACCATGTTTCTGTAAGGATCACTACATCAGGGGAGTAGAAGTCTATGGTGCCATGGAATTCATGCAGCTTGTTGCATATACTTCTAATATTTTGAGGTCAGTTGGCTTTCTATTGGCTATGATTTGGAGAAGATGTGGTTTGTAGTCTGATTATGAGGGGAGGGGTTAGAGATTGAGGGACCAGGATTGGGATGGATGTCTCCACTGAGTGCTAGGTTGGATATGGATAAGATTATTAGTTTTATCAATTTCTGTATATGCTTGCTTATAAGGGAAGTTTTTTTATTGTGTTCTGTGGGTAATGGGTATGGTGGTAGGGTTATGTTAGGATGTGGGGTTGTTTTTAGTTTAGGTATTGTGGTCTGTAGTCTATATAGAGGGTGTACTGGGAAGGTTGTTGACATTATGAGAGAGTAGTAGAGTAGAGGTGGGATATGAGTGGTGGTGTGTGTGGTGGTACAGTAGTAGTGGTTGAGTGTGGGAATGGTGGAGGTTTGGTAAGATGTGATGTATGCAAGGGGTGTGCATGCAGTGAGTATAGGTGTGGTGTGCTTGTACATATTAGCTGAGTAAGAGGGATAGTAGTGAGAAGCTGTAGGAGGAAGTATAGGTGTTATAGGTTGTTTGAAGGGTGAGAGGGGTTACTGTTTGTAATAAAGGTAGGACCACTGGGGGTGGGTGGAAATTGGGGGCAGGGAGGGGAGCATAGCAGGCAATAGATGAAGGAAGACTATCAGAGGTTTAAAGGTTATAATGAAAAGGGCTGGCCCTGATTAGGCTGCAATTGTTCTTGTGGGGAAGGGGAGGGGGAGGATCAGAATAGACCAGAAAAGTGGTGGATAGCCAATAGTATGATGAAAAGGGCTGGCCCTGATTTCACAGATATGCAAGTCTACAGAAACAATAAGAAAAGGCAGTAGGTACTCTGACTTGCTTGTTTTGCATACCTGTCTTATTGAAATAAAATAAGCCAATTTTACCAAGGAGTTATGTGGAAATTAGGAAGACAATAATTTGTAAGAGAAAAGGTTTAGTAGAAGTAGAGAAACAGCAGAGCATACAAATAGTACAGCATCTAAAGACAGATTGCAGTTAGAAGTACAGAATGGGGGGCAGCTAATGTTCTGAAACAATAAGGAAAATCAGTAGGTACTTTGGACTTACTTGTTTTGCATAACTTTCTTTTGAAATAAAATAAACACTTGTAACCAGGAGTATGTGGGATTTAGAAAGACCACAAGTTATAGGAGAAAGGGTTTAGTAATACTAGAAAAACAGCAGGGCTTTCAACAGCTTGCAAAGGGAGACTGCTATTAGGAAGTACAGTATGGGGAGGGGGCAAGCTAACGTCTGTGATGGAGTGCTTTACTTAAAAATAGAAATTAAACAAAGGCTAGCAATTAATTTTGCCTGGAGGATAAAACATACTTTTTGTATATTTTGAAAATAAACACTCATTCCAAGGTTGCCCGGTTCTGTTAAAGAGCACTGCATGCCAATAGATCGTACTTGGTTTGGTGGGGATCCAGGGAAAGTAGAATTAAAAGGAGAAGTTTTTGTATATTTTGAAAATAACACTCATTCCAAGGTTGCCCGGTTCTGTTAACGAGCACTGCATGCCAATAGATCGAACTTGGCTTGGTGTGGATCCAGGGAAAGTAGAATTAAAAAGAGAAGTTTTTGTATATTTTGAAAATAACATGCTGGCTCTCATTTCCCTTTCAGAAAGTCTGAATCACCACTTTTCTCTTTGGTAACAGACAAATGGGATCTGAAGATCATTCATCAAGGTTACAGATGCCAGTGGGAGGAAATCCCTCCTTTCCAGGGAGGTAACTCCTCCTCTACCTGACAAGACTCATTTATTTCCCCAAGCCCTTCAACACATGCTGTCCCAGGGAATGATAGAACCAGTTCCTCCTTTCCACACTGGGAAAGTTTTTTGTTCAAAGATGGTTTTAGTACCAAAGAAAGAAAATGTTTGGAGATCAGTTCTGGATCTTTCTTTCCTAAACTTGTTTGATAGTGTCCATGTTCAAAATGATGTCACTTTATAACCTGTTAGCTCTTCTCCCTAATTTAAGTGGTTCATCCAGACTGCAGACATCTCTAAATTTTGTGTGTCTTGATCACATTATCTATGTTCTGCCTTACCCTTTTGACTATCCACTGCACAAACTGTGTTCATAAAATGTATAGCTCCCCAGGATTTTGGTTCTTATGGTATCTATGAGTCTCATAATATCCAAGTGAAGACTTCACATGAGAAAGATACAATGGCATCTGAAGTCTCTCTGGTCCTAGCACCAACATCCTTTGTCATTTTAAATCCCTGTGCTGGGGTTTGTCAGAAAATAAATCACTTGTAAGAGACAGGAAATGTCCCTATATCCAGGTCTCCTTTTCTTATCCCTACTCCAAAGCAGTCATTCACCACAGATGCCTCAGACTGCTTGATGAGCTGTTTCAGAAGGGATAAAAATGCAAGTTGTGCAGGGTGCAAAGGACAGACACAAACACAATTATATAACATGTGCTTAGGGTTATAGCAAAAATTTATTATCAAAAGCTGCTAATGAAATTACAGAAAAAAGATGGGTTGTTTTCCAATCTATTCTAAATCAGCCTGTCCACAAGGACAGGGAAGAAGGTCACATTAATAGAACTAATGCCTGTTTTTTTAGACATGTCTGCAGATGCAGATGCCATTTGAGAAGTTATCAAAACCAACCGGAGAATTTTAGAGGGCAACCCAGACCACATTAAGGCTATAGGTAATACTGTCAAGTTTGTTCATATGAAAACTAACAGCTTAAAAGTTTTGTTACAGAAGGAAAGCACAAACGTCTCTTTACCAGAGACAGCAGAAAGTAAGGTTACTTACAAATGTGTTTTGTAATGCTGCAAATATATTTCAGAAGGACCATATATTTTGTTAGATTATATAAATGAAACTATTACTGTCCCAGGGAGGTTTACTTGCAAGTCAGTGGGGATAGTTTACATCAGCATGTGCTCAGGTTGCAATGCCTTCTATGTTGGCATGACGACTAGAAGCCTTGAAAAGGTTATTAATGAACATCAGTATTCCATCAAAACTAAAGATAAAAAAGCATTGTATAAGCATTCCATAATTTGTAATAAATATAAAAAGTTATTATTCTTTGTGTCAGAACTTGTTCCACCAGACTTAAGAGGGGGTGACTTCAAAAAGTAGTATAGAGACAAGGGAAGCTGAAAGGCAAATAAAGGTAAGAGCAGACAAGTATCCAGGTTTAAATGAATGTGTTAATATGTGTTTCCTAAAGAACTGAAGGCTAAAGGTTTATAAATTAATGTTCTTGTACTTCTTTTGCACTTTTTTATTCCTATTGTGTGCATATTTATTACTATTTATGAAAATTGTAAACACTTTTCTAACTGGTTTAACATTTAAAGTGTTAACTAAAGAATTTTAATTGACTAATGAATTAGAGTTTTTCATTGGTAGATTTTTATATGAAAAGTGTTTGAAATTTTTAGATGAATAGTTTCTGATGAAGTCTTGTTGGATGAAAGTGGTATATTAAACTTTGAACGCTAGTTCTGCTGTTGGGTTCCTGACTATGCTTTTTTCAGTGGATTCTGTTTACTAAGCTTTTTTATCCTGTAGGGCATTGCAGTTCCTAATTTTTGCCATAACATTCTTCCTTTTGATATTCAATTTATTGATGTTGGGATTTCAACAGGATGGCTTGTTTTTTTGAGTTTGTTCTGTGCTTATTCCTAATATCCACAGCTGTCTCTATGCATCTATTAATATGGCTGCACAGGGTCTCTATGAATTATTCCAGATAAGCAGCAGTGTTCTCAGAGTTTGGAGAGGTTTTAAATTTTGCCAAGTTATCATTTGATAGCAGGACATTTGCCTTAGAATAGTTCCTAAATATTGCAGGGTTAGCAGAGGTCCTGGGTTTTATTTTTATTTCAAAAGAAGACAACATTGTGAGAGGACATTACATGGGGGGAGGGGGCAGCATTCTCCCATGTTAGTAAGGACTAAATCCTGTATGTAGTGTCAATAGTGGGCATACAAACTATCTGGTCCAGGGTGTTTTTTTGTTGACAAAGTCAAGGAATAGCTGGGTCTGCAAGTTTGGGTTCATGTAGGACTCCAAGTTTATAGTGGGGTAAAATTACCCATGAATATTGTATTGGGTTGAATGATGAGTGTCTCCAGTATGTTTACATATGTGTTATGGGTTTCCTGGATCATAGATGGAGACCTATAGCTTGCGAAGATATGGCATGGAACATTGTCTATAGAAATTTGGACATGGAGAACTCAAACACATTATCCTTTTTGTCCAACCTTGAGGTATGTTTGTTTAAATGTAAACTGAGGCACCTCCACCTTTAGTCCCTGCCTGTGCAGTAGATTGTCTAAATGTGTTGACGGCACTATAGCCCTGCACTGCAAAAGTTTGACAAAAAAAACATAACACATTTAACATGCAATGTGTTTGAATGTACTTCTGTTGCCAAGGTTTATTTTGTACTAAGGATTTTTTATGAATTAATTTATTATGGTTAAGCAAAATGGATTGTCTCAGATTCTTTATCCACAACTCGACCAAAATGGCAAGAATTAATGCAACAGATATAAATAGTTCTTAGAAGACAGTCATCAGCCTTATTTGACAGGGAAGTGGGAGGAAACTGCAGTGTCTGGAGAAAACTCATTGGCACAGAAAAGAGTAGCAAAGGGAAACCAAGGCAGAAATGACACTAATTTTAAGACCTATGCAGGTATAAGGGTCTAACAGGATGCAAAGGCAAAAAACATAATTTTCTTTACTGTAAATTGTGACATTTAAAGTACATTTGTCAGATATGTAAACTTCGTAATCCGGAACATTATTTTTAAAAATTGTTTTTGGTCAGTCTATCATAACCATAGCATTTGGCAATCCAAGTCTGTGTGGCTAAATTTAGCTGCACAGAACATATTTTACTTTTAATGAGAGACTGACATTCGTTCAGGATAGCAACAAATTCAGTATGTGAACATGTAACAAAGAAAAAACATTCAGTTACACATAGCATTTACTTGGTACTCCAAAATGGAGATAATATATGCATAACAGAAGTATAAATACTGTGCACTTATAAAACAGTATACCTGTACTTTTTTAGTAAAAAAATGTTCTTTTTGAACCATACAGTGGTCTCTTTTTTTTTTCTCACCAAGAAATAAACCGTATACATGGATTGACTTTTTTCAATAAAATGCTCTTTTTGAATTATAAAACATTGGGCAGGATTCATGATGGCTTGCACGGAGTCTAAGAGTAGTATAAGACTCCATGCAGCCATCATGTCCGATGAGCGATCCACGAACAGCCTGTAGGGGCGTGTAAGAGAGCTCCTAAAATGGCTCTTACACGGACAGGGCTTGGATATGCAAATTACCTCACTTGCAGCCGAAAGGCATGCAAATGAGGTAATTTTGCGATCCAGGAAGCACAAACCTGTCCGTGTAAGAGCCGTGTTATCTGCAGAAATGTACGCAGCTGACAACTGAGTACCATTCTGCAAATAGCACAATGGAGCCTTGTCAGCTGCAAATAAAGGTTGCATATGTTCCAGGAAGCATGCCAATGGCCAAATATGTGGCCACTGGCAACATGCCCCCATGCAAAATTAAAATAAAAATGTTTTTTTTTAAACGTAGCGCAGTGCCGCACAAACGGGCTGCACTGTAAAAAAACAGAAAAAATAAAAATTTAAAACCCGGGTTTTATGCAAACCATGAATTTACATTGTAAGGGAATAGCAGGCTGAAAACAACATGGCCACCAACTAGGGGTTGCTAAGGGGGGAAGCTCAGTGTAAGATATGTAACTAAGCATTAGTAGGCAATCCTATGTAAATGAGTGTTAGGATAGTGAATCGCACTTTTACATAGCAAATGAGCACAATCCCTGGAGTGTAGGAGTAGGATAAGGGGGAGTAAGAGATAGGTGACATCACAGGGGGGTATGTATGAAAGAAATGCAGCTCAGTGGAGCAGAGTGGCATGTGAAAGCTGTCAGTTACACATCATGGAAAGAGGTGTGTCAAGAAGTAGACATGGGAAAACCAAGAAATGGAAGGTGTACACTGTGGCTAACACCAAAGTTTCTTGCTGGCCGTGCATGCGCGCGTGTGAGTGTTCGGAGGCCCGAGTAAGATAGGGTGGGCGTGTGTAAGTTCGAGTGCGTGCGTTTAAGCTGGAGTAAGCATGTAGAAGCCTGTTTAAAGACCTGTTAGCTCATTTGCACTGGTGTACGCGTGTTTAAACCCGAATAAGCAAGTTTTAGTTCGTCTAAGCATGTGTGCGTGCGTGTTAACTGCTGTGAGTGTGTTTGCATGTCGCCCCCCTCCCCCCTGAGGAAACAGAAAGGAAAAAGGAAGCAGAAGAAATTGTAGGAAGCTACCAGGGAATACTGGCAGAGGTAACAGGTGAAAACAATCAGAAGCAGGCAATTACACAGGCAGAACAGTAGCCCAGCCCAGCACTTAAAACTCTGCAAACAACAGTGCAGTATGTTTCTTTCAAGAGACACTGCAACACTGGAGTAAGCTATTACAAGTGAAAACTGAAAAAGCCTCACTCAGACAAAAAATGCTAGGGGCTGCCATAGCTGTAATAAGGCGACATATGCAACATGCTGAGGGTGGTGATAATACAAATGCTGCTGGACAACCCACAGTGAGGAGACGGAGAAGAGTGTACAGGCCCAGGGTCACCTACCAGGGGTTACATGAGCTGGAGATAGTGGAGTGCTATACAGTGGACAGAGACCTCCTAGAGCAAATTGTTGAGATGTGCAGGCCACGCCTCACACACAAAACCAACAGAGGGGAACCCATCCCAGTGGAAACCAAGGTATGTGTTGGCCTAAGAATACTAGCAACAGGTACCTTCCAGAGACCAACTGGTGATATTATGGGGATATCACAGGCATCAGCATCCAGGGTACTGCACCAGTTCCTGGAGGCCATGTCAGCACATGTCGGTGATCATGTATATTTCCCCAATTCCCGTGAGGTATTGGCCAGCAATATGCATCTCTTCCAGCAAATAGCGGAATACCCTGAGGTAGTGGGTGCAATAGACTGCACGCACATACGCATCAAAGCACCAGCCGGTGAGTGGGGTAAGGTGTACTTCAACCGCAAGGGCTTCCCCTCCATCAACTGCCAGGTTGTGTGTGATGCCCAGGGCATAATACTGAATGTGTGTGCTGGCTGCCCTGGAAGCTACCATGATTCCCATATCTGGCATCTGATGCAGCTGTACCAGACATTTGCCAGTGGGGACATCCCACATGGTCACCTACTGGGGGATGCTGGCTATGCACTGGAGCCGTGGCTGATGACACCCATCAGAAATGCACACACACCTGAACAGGAACGCCATAATGAGGCACATGCACAAACACGTAATGTAATAGAGCATGTGTTTGGGCTGCTCAAATCATGGTTCCGGTGCCTGGACACATCTGGTGGAGCCTTGCAGTACTCACCAACTACATGTACCAAAATTGTCATGGTATGTGCTATGCTACATAATATGATTCTCCGAAAACAGCTGCAGCAGGACCAGCATAGGCCCGGGCCAAACAGCCCCCCACCATTGCCAAGGCCATCACAGGCAGAGCGTGACTCAGAGGAGGAACAACCTGAGCCTGCCCCAGTAGGCAGAAGGAGGCATGCCCAGTATGCCTTGGCAAAGAGGCAATGCATAGCACATACACTGGCTCAGTAGGAACCCTGGAAATTATACCTCTCTCTGACTCACACATATAGTAAAAGGGATGCCTAAGTTGACACAACCTGCTTTCAAACAAGTACAGGGAGTGTAGTATGTGCATCCAACATAGGCAGCCCTGCAGCACCACCTGAGGCATGATTGCCATGTGTTAAGCAATGTAACACCATGTAGTATATGCAAACTTGATGACCCTGACTAACATACTACCCTCACCAAACATGATGCCACAATATAAAGACAAGATGATCAATTACAACAATTGGCTTAAGTATTGCTGTTAGTCAAAGGGGATCCAATGCCTGTCAGCCTGGGATGACATGCTGAGCAAGACATGATGCTCCACCTGCTAGGGATGGCTTGCACCTATCACCCCTGGCCTTTTGGATACTGGCAAAGCCTCTTGTCACCCCCATAGTGCCTTGAATAGGTAAGGCTCAAAACACAAGCCCACCTCCATAGGTATCACAAGGGATAAGAAACTAGAAGTAATGCTACCCAATGCCAGAAGTCTAAACTGCAAGATGCATGCAGTCCAAACTCTCCTCAGCATGGAGAATGTTGATATCTGTGCAGTAACAGAAACCTGGTTCAAGGCTCACAAGAGCACCCTAACACTACCAGGTTACACCTCATACCATGCTTTACAGCCCCAAAACATGGAACAAACTACAAAAGGAGGGTGACTATCAATAATTGTCAAGGATAACCACACTCCCAGGTTGGTGCCACAGCAAGAAGCAGCACGGACTATCCACAGGCAAGTAACAGTGGCTAAAACTGCCTCCCAGTTTGTAGCCTGCTACAGACCACCCTCCTAAATCCAGGAACTGCACTTGGCCTACATGAGAACACATGAAAATATGAAGGTCTCTCCAAACAACATTATATTGGGTGACTGCAACTACCCAAACATAGACTGGGAGCATTATTCGAGCTCCAACACTCTAGTGCAAAGGTTCCTAGAATTCATAAACCAAAATGCTATGGAACAACTTACCACTCCCACAAGAGGGGTAAGCATACTGGGCGTGATAATCACCAACATGGGGACTCTATGCACAAGACGAGAAGTGTATCCCTCACTGGTAAGATCAGACTATAGAGTAATCTCACTGGATATTCAGACCCCGACCCCAGTCCCTGGCCAGAAAACCACAGTGAAAAACATGTGTAAGGCAAATTTTGCACTCCTCTAAACTGAGGTGGAATCCATTAAAGCCCTTGTGCCTGTGGAAAATATGGCCCAGACCTCAGAACCCTTTATAAATGTATTCTATGAACACCTTCAGGAATGCATGGATTATGCAATCCCTAATAAAACCAAGACCCAATCCTCCAAACACAGGCATCTGGCCTGGTGGACCCCAGCCATTACCAAACCATGCAAGAGAAGGAGGAAGCTACTACATGATAGAGCAAAACCCAAAAAGGGAAGTCATCTCTGATCAGTATTTTGACAAAAAAACTATGGCCACACATAAAACCCTCTAAGGCCAACTACAAGATAAAAATTGCACAGGACACTAAGGATAATCACAAGGCTTTCTTAACTGATGGTAGGAACCTGGGTGGGAATTCACAGATATGCTCAGGATTATTCCAAAATGACAAACAATACACCAAACCCACACACATTGCCAACATCCAACCTGACAGGTTCAGGGCAAAATCCCCCCCCACCCACCCACCCACCAAAAGGCAAAATATCTATCCCAGCAGAGTGCTATCCCCCTGACATTACAGATGCTCAGGTAACAGCCAGTGTTTCCAAAGCAAAACACACAGCATCAATGGGACCAGATGGTGTCCTGGGCTGTGTCCAACATGAACTCCAAGAAGAATTGAACACCAAATAAAACTACTGCTCAATCTCAGCCTTACCACAGGATATGTACCCAAAGAGCAATGTACAGCAACAGTGGTCCCTCTCCACAAAGGTGGTTACTGAATGGATACTGCAAACTATCACCCCAGAATCCTGACTAGCTTGGTCTGCAAAGCTATGGAAAGGATCATCATGGACCTCAGAAATAAAGATATTGGGGACCTACAGACACTGGACCCTACCCAGTGTGGCTTTCTTAAGGGCAGATCCTGCCCCTTAAACCTGGTTGAGTCATTTGAAACAGTCACCAAGGCCATTGATGAGGGGAAGGTGGTCCACACAGCCTATCTGGACCTTGCAAAAGCCTTCCATACAATACCCCACTTGTTCATTATAGATAAGCACACCAGCTGAAATATAAACCCCTATGTCAGTAGATGGGTTGCAAACCAGCTCAAGGACAAAACTGACATGGTCAGAAATGCTGCAACCATGACAGACTCCAAACCAGCTACAACTGGCATCCCACAAGGCTCAGTCCTGGGACCTCCCATGTGTGGTATATATTTCTCAGAGGTACAGGCCAACATGGAAGGACTGTGTCTGAACAAGTTTGCAGATGACTACTAACTGGGCGCCATATCTGACCCTCCAGCTGACACAAGCATCCTACAAAAGGGCCTCATAGAAACAGACAACTGGTGCCAGAGCCATGTCATCAAGCTAAATGCAGAAAAGTGTATAGTCATCCCCTTTGGAAAAACAGTAAGTGCCCACCAATTACCACATAGGTGTTAACCCATTAAGTACTTTAGAAGTAATAAGAGACCTGGGGACACAAGTTGATAGAAATCTTGCATTTGACAACCATGTGGCCGTAGTGGTTAGAGAAACATTTCATATACCCACCTAATCATGAAGGTATTCACATCTAGATCAGGGGAGGTCATCATGCCTCTTCAGTCATCCTTCATCAGGCTCACAATTGAGTGCAATGGCCCTTGTGGGATGTACCTTAGCAGACACCTCCAGCAACTGGAAAGACCCAAAAGTACCTCACCAGGAGGATCAAAGGGCTGTAACAGATGCCATGTGTTGCCTGATTAAACAAACTGCAGCTCCACACAGTGGCATACTGCCTGCCCAGAGGCAATCTGTGCCTGATGTATAAAGCCATGTCCAAGCTAGAATCAATGCACATGCTGCACCTTGTAAAATCTGAATGCCAGTGAGCTATGCACATGAGAGACCTGAACCTCATCACTGACATAAATAGGACATGCTGTAGTGATTGATCCATAACCCAGAAGCTCCCTCCACTCTTGAGTAAACTCCAAGTCCAGGTTAGCCAGAGAGTCCCTCATTGACTCTCTTCAAGAGGAATCTTGCTGAGTAGATGGGAGATTGTTTACCCTGGGTATCACTTTTATGTCACAGTTAGACAGAGGCACAGTATACTAACCTTGAAAAATGTCATGGCAAACTCCAGTTAAAATGTGTGTTGAAGGACAAACACACTCTCTGACTAGGATTAGAAATGGCCTAGGGCACATAGCCTAGTGTTTCTCAATGTCCACTCCAGTTGCGGAATACACTACTAATGTTGGACAAGCCTGGTTTAAGTAGGCCATAGCTGAACAAAATGCAACATGGTCATATTTGCACAACTGGCCCTTAACCAGTCTGGTGTGCTCAGTATGAATATTTAAAGCAGTGATAGGACTGAAACCCAGGATACTATCCACCACAGTGAAAGGACTGAACCAGTACACTATACAAAATTACAGTGTTTGGTCAGTATGAAAGAATGTTGACAAGTGTATGCAAACTATACCATGGAAACCCTGCAGGCACAGCATAATCCCTGTTGGGTTCAGACACAAAGCAGTTGGGCAGTAAGAACACAATATGACCTCCAACACACAACTATAAATGTCAAATATTGTTCAAGTTCACATACAACCACAAATGTGGTGGACCTCAGATCTCAACATATGGAAAGGTCACACTGGGCATGCTCACACACTTTGATAAATGAGACATATGTCAGGCAACAAACCATGGAAAGCCTGAACTGGGCATGCTCACACACTTAGACCATGTCTCAGTATAGCAGTTGGCCACACATATCTGGCATTTGTATGTGTTAAGCCAGGAACCTACCACAATACAGCAATCTGCCCAGTGCACACAGTTAAATGACAACAGAGACATAAGTAATATAGTGGAACCCTCTCATATTCAAACATCTTCCACAGATACACAAGTTGTTCATAGAAACAGGGAAAGCTATGGCAATAAAGACCTGCAAACAGTTTCTCTGCAACAAATATTGTGCATCTGAAACATAAACATATGGGTGTAGAGGTCAATACTAGGCTGTTTGCCCTAGGGAATACATAAGCCTAGCCAGAGTATATTTGGCATCTGCCTCCCCAATACAGTAGCCTACTGTGCCTCTGTAAAGTAGGTCACAGAAGGCACCATTTAAGGCTAGTGTGCTGTGCCTCCATCAAGCAGGGACACAGTAGAGATCCCAGGGGTTGAATTTGCAATGTCACATCCATGTGGCTGGAGTTTGCTGGAAGAGGGTTGGCGAGGGGCTATGTCTAACATTAATTGGGATTCAATTCCAGACTGAGGGGAGCCTTATCTGCAGTGTCTGGACAATTTCACTGTCAAAACTTGCAAGTGATGACTGTGAGGGATTGAAGTGTCTTGCCAATACTGTTCAGAGATGTCCTCCCTCTGTGGGATATTGCTCTGTAATGTATTAGGTCCCTCCTTCTGTTGTACAGCTTATATATGGCTGGTGTAAACCAGACAGGTCTCCTGTTGTGGAGGAGTCTTGGTTTTATTTGGGATAGCATGATCAATGCAAACCTTCCGGATGCTCATAGAATGCCTTTGTAAAGGATTCTGCAGATTGGGCTGTATAATCCTCCAGCATGGGGCCTTTGAAGTATTCCACCCCAGTCTTCACAAGTGCAAAGTCTGCTTTTGAGAAATACTTTGTTTGCAGTGATTTCCTTGCCTGGGGGCGTGGATGGGATATGGACATCCAGGGAAGGTTGGTTATGGTCAGATATTAACAATGGTGGTCTACCTCTGGTGTAGAACATAGATTCCCCATGTTGCTGATGGTCAGGTCCAATATGTATTCCCCCTTGTGGCTGTGGTGACTGGTTCTGCCATAGCACATGGATTCACAAATTGTACTGGCTGTAGGGTGATGTTGTTGTGGCCTGAGTAGTTCCCCCACTCAATATTCCTGTACCTGAAGTTAACCACTGTAATGGTGAATGTGAACACCTTCATATCCTACACTGCTCCCAGGGAAGCCAAGTGTGGTTCCTGGATATGGGAGGGGTGGTCTGAACTACACACCAAACCAAAAGTCAGTTTTGCACAATGCTAGTTGTATATGTATGGCCTGTCATGCTTAGTGCAGTGGTAACAATCGAGAGGTGTGTGTATCTGTGATGTATATGGATACACTCCCTGGTTGTGTTGTGTGTTACAAGTCCTGTGGTCATGAAGCATGGTATAAAACATAACCTGGCAGTGCTGTTGTGCATATGTGACCCTGAAGTAGGCGTCTGTTAATGCATATATATTCTATCCCCCATACTGAGGGATAGTAATAGATGTACATACCTCTTTCTAAACAATGATGTCAGCACCCTATAAATACTGCAGGAGAAGAAAAGCCACCCAGTAATTCGAATAGCGCGCTCTGCTAATGCGTCTCAAGTCTCATAACATAGGTAGGGGTTTGAATCCTGCAAATGCTCAGTGTGCGTGTGTGTGTTGGGGGGGGCAGGGTGTGTGCAATTCTCTTTGAAAGAAATGGACCTTTTGGCAACTGGAATAACACACTACATGATGTACATTCCTCTTTGTAAAGACTGATGATGTCAGCACCCTATAAGTATAGCAGGAGAAGGGAAACCACCCAGTAATGTGAATAGCATGCTCTGCTAATGCATCTCTCTCAAGTGTCATAACATAGTTAGGTAGGGGTTTGAATCCTGCAAATGCTCAGTGTGTGTGTGTGTGTGTGTGGGGGGGGGGCAGGGTGTGTGCAATTCTCTTTGAAAGAAATGGACCTTTTGGCAACTGGAATAACACACTACATGATGTACATTCCTCTTTGTAAAGACTGATGATGTCAGCACCCTATAAGTATAGCAGGAGAAGGGAAACCACCCAGTAATGCGAATAGCGTGCTCTGCTAATGCGTCTCTCTCCAGTGTCGTAACATAGTTAGGTAGGGGTTTGAATTCTACAAATGTCATGTGTATTTTTGTCACACAGTTTGTCAATGTGTGGTGGGTGTTGCTTTTATTATGGTATGACATATAATTATAACAGTAATTTCAATGCACACATCAGGTATGTGTGTGCCACATAGAGATATGTACCTCTGACCTTAAATAGTTCCTATGTGTGAATCCTGCCTCATGTGAATACAGTTGTTACCTGTGCCAGCATGTCCTGCAGATTCCCAGACTGTACGCCATACATGTGTGTTGTTGACAATGCAGGCTACTGCAGTGATCTGTGTCCCAGGCCAACTGGATGACACACACTCATGAAAGCTGTGATATATTAATGTGGGTGAGGGTTCATGTCTGGAGTATATGTCACACATAACACAGCAAAGTCTGTGAGTAATGGACATCCAGTGTAGGTGTATGGCAACTGTTGCTGATATGCATAAAGACACCTTCTTGCTTAGGCGATACACCAAGGGACTGCACAATACCTTTGGAAATGTGAATATCACAGGATAGACAAGAAAACACTTGTCCATATGTACACACCATTACCCATTCTACATGATGGGTGCTGCCACCTACATGGTACTACTGGAATACTATGTTAAGTACATGCTGATGACAAAGTTACAGTTGTGTTACAGTAATAGAGCATGGCTTGGACAACAGGTATCCATCTGTATGATACCCATGTGGTGGTCATGTGTGTCATGTGCAGAATGCATTGTAGGCCACTGTATACACTTCCAGTCGTGGATTAACATATCGCTAGTGTGTTGGCATGTACATGAGACTGCTATATGCCAAACAGCATTCTTCACAGGGATGTGTGTGGCTCAGTAAGAATGGCTACTGGTATAGTGTAGTACTGCAGGGATATCACTGACACTGGGTTTCCTACATCTGTGTATCAGTTGAGGATACATCATGTAATAGGTTCATACTAGGCTATCTGCCCTAGGGCAGTTATAAACCTATCCAAACTGTGTTTGTCTTTTGACACCCATGTTAAATGAATTTTGATATGACCTTTTTCCAGGTTAGTATACTCAGCCTCTGTGTAACAGTGACACAGAAGTGATACCTGGGGTAAACCTACAATCTCCCATCCAGTCAGCAACATTCCTCTTGCAGAGAGTCATTAAGGGACTCTGCCTAACCTGGACTGTGATTTTATTCCAGAGTGAAGGGAGCCTCTGGATTATGAATCTGTCCCTCCAGCATGTCCTATTTATGTAAGTGCTGAGGTGCAAGTGTCACGAGCACATACCTCCATGGGATTTGGATTTTCTGAGGTGCAGCATGTCCATTAATTCCAGGTTGGACATGGTTCTATATGTCAGGCATCTGTTTGAGTGCTTTGATTATCTTGGTGATGTACTTTTGTGGACTTTCCAGTTGCTGCAGGTCAGGTGTCTGGTAAGGTACACCACAAAAGGGGCATTGTACTCAATTATGGGCCTGATGAGGGATGACTAAAGAGGCACGATGACATCCTGTGATCTAGCTGTGAATCTCTTTATGATTAGGTGGCCTATATAAACTGTCTGTGTAACCACTACAACCATGTGGTTGTCAAATGACAGTTTGCTATAAACTCGGGTCCCCAGGTCCCTAATCATGTGTACAATACTTAATGGCTTACCACCTATGTGTTAAGTTGTGGTCACTTAGTTTTTGCCAAAGGGGATGACTATACAGGTTTTGGCATTTAGCTTGAGGCCATGGCTCTGGAACCAGCTGTCTGTTTCTATGAGGCCCTTTTGTAGGATGCTTCTGTTGGCTGCTGAGTTGATTATGGTGCACAGTTTGCAGTCATCTGCGAACCTGCTCAGCCACAGTCCTTCTGTGTTGGCCTGTACCTCCGAGAAATATACCTAAGTGGGGCATTGTATCGAAGGCTTTTGCGAGGTCCAGGTAGGCTGTGTTGAACACCTTCCCCTTGTCACTGGCCTTGGTGACTGTTTCAAAAACATCAACCAGGTTTAAGAGGCAGGATGTGCCCTCAACAAAGCCGAACTGGGTAGGATCCAGTGTCTGTAGGTCCCCAATAACTTCATTTATGAGGTCTATGATGATCCTTTCCATAGCTTTGCAGATCAAGCTAGTCAGGTGTACAGGGCAATAGTTTCCAGGATCCATTGAGGCACCACCTTTGTGGAGAGGGGTCACTTTTGCTGTACGCCACTCCTTGGCTACATATCCTGTAGTAAGGCTGGGATTGAACAGTACTTTTATGTTTGTGTTTAGTTCTTCTTGGAGTTCATGTAGGATGCAGCCTGGGACACTGTCTGCTCCCATTGATGCTGTGTTTCTGCTTTGGAGAGGGCGACTGAGCATCTCAGATGTCAGGGGGGCATCACTCTGCTGGGATATATATTTGCCCTTGTGGTGGGGAGGGGGGTGAGATCTTTGTGCTGAACCTGTCAGCAATGATGTTGGCAATGTATGCGGCTTAGATGTATTCTGTGTCATTTAGGACAACTTCTGAGCATATGTGGGTGGGAATTCCCACCCAGATTCCTAACATAAGTAAAGAAAGCCTTGTGATTATCCTTTGTGTCTTGTGCAATATTTCTTTTGAAGCTGGCCTTAGACGATTTAATGAGTGCCCGTAATTTTTGTCCAAATACTGATCAGAGATGCCTTCCCTTTGTGGGATATTGGTCGATCATGTAGTAACTTCCTCCTTCTATTGTTTTCTGTTATGTGGCTGGGGTCCACCAGAAAGGACGCCTGTCTTTAGAGGATTGGGTCTTGGTTATATTTGGAATTGCATGATCTGTGCATTCCTGGAGGTGTTCATAGAATGCGTTTATAAAGGATTCAGCAGTGTGGGCTGTATTTCCCACAGGCCCAGGGGCTTTGAAGGATTCCACCTCTGTCTCGGTTTTGAGCTGTGTAATTTGCTTTACACAACTTTTTCACTGTGGTTTTCTGTGCAGGGGCTGCGGTTGGTATGTGAATATACAGTGAGATTACTCTATGGTGTCATCTTACCAGTGAGGGATACACTTCTGGTCTGGAGCATAGAGTCCCCATGTTGGTGATGATCAGGTGCAGTATGTTTTCCTCTCTTGTGGGAGTGGTAACAAGTTGTTCCATAGCATTTGAGTTTATGAATTCTAGGAACCTTTGGCCTAGGGTGTTGGAGCAACAGTAATGCTCCCAGTCTATGTGTGGGTAGATGAAGTTGCCCAATATAATGTTGTTTGGAGACACCTTCATATATTCATGTGTTCTTAAGTAGGCCAAGTGGGTTTCCTGGGTTTAGGAGGGTGGTCTGTAGCAGGCTATGAACTGGAAGGCAGTTTTACCCACTGTTAGTTGCACATGGATAGTCTGTGATGCGTCATGGTGTGGCACCAACCTGGGCGTGTGGGTATCCTTGACATTTATTGATACTCACCCTCCTTTCATAGTTAGTTCCATGTTTTGGGGCTGTAAAGCATGGTATGAGGTGTAACCTGGTAGTGCTAGGGTGCTCTTGGGAGCCTTGAACCAGGTTTCTGTCACTGCACAGATATCAACATTCTCCATGCTGAGCAGAGTTTGGACTGCATGCATCTTGCGGTTTACATGTCTGGTATTGAGTATCATTACTTCCATTTTCTTATCCCCTGTGCTACCTATGTAGGTGGGTTTGTGTTTTCAGCCTTACCACCAGAATGCCAAGATGTGCAGACATTACAGTGTTGGAATTAACACTGGTGTATAAAAAACTACAATGACAATCATACTGTTAATGCATCAGGCATGCTGGGATATACACACAGTGATATCATTACACTGTACTGTTAACAACATGATAATATTACTACAGTTCTATGTAGTCACCCTGTGCATCAGCACCATGCTATCCTGTTCCTGCATCAATGTTACAGATTGCAGGAGGTGGCACAGTTTCATCATATGCACAGGGTGTGTACTTGGTATGCCAGAGTCTGCCATTGACACATCCAATCAACATGTATGTGTGTGTGTGTGTTAGTGAGGGACAACAGTACAACATGGGGCAATGTTGATGTAGTGTGTGTGTGTGTGTGTGTATGTGTTAGCCCTAGGTGTTAGCATCATGCATGTGTGTATGCATGCACACAGTTCCACCTCATGGCTGCCATATACGGGTGTTTGTGGACAGCCACAGACTGTACCTGCCAGGTCATACAGACCACTGTCTCTGGCCACGGACATGGTACTTGTGCCTGGCAGGGGTGCTACGGACAGTATCAGGTACTAAGCCAGACTGGGTACTGTCATCAGAAGCAGTTGGTTGATGACTGGACACATGTCCCTGCTGGGACTGTCCAGAGCCACGTGCACGTGGTCTTCTAGGGCGGTCTGATGACAGCACAGACCCAGCATTGCTGGGGCTGGTACTGGCACTATGGGAGCAGCTGCGGGTTTGTTGTCGTCCGCGACGACTGCCAGCTGCTGATGTTGCTGGCATACGTCCACGTCGACGCCTCAACCGTCCTGCATTGCCCTGGCTCATGGACATGTAGTTGAGGAACAGATCTAATGTGTCCCCCCAACGTCTGTCAATGACCTCGCCGACAGTACGGATGGCAGCCGCTACGTCACGCATAGTGTCATTCATAGCAGTGCGATGTGCTCTATGCTCCCTCAGACCCTGTCTGGTGTACCGTTCCATACGTGCCTGTGCCTGCATTACAGCCCGGAACATAGCTGAGGTTGAAAGACCTCTGTGGGCACGTCTGACAGGGGCAGTACGAACACGGATGCTCCCACGAGAACCCCTGGACATATGCCTGTGTGCTACCATGTCAGGACTCTGGCCATGGCTGCTGTGAGGGGGTGCATGTGCCACTGATACCACATTCCCCTGGTCAATGCCCACTGTATGCTGTCCCTCAGCTAAGGACATTGGTGACAATGGATATATCGGCAGGATGACTGTGCGCATTGATGGGGTTGACTGCTGTGTACTGTCGATTGGCTGATCAACAACAGACCCTGTCACACCTCCCTGTGCCATTACACATGTATCATCATTATCACTATCCCCAGCAGTGGCTTCAGGTTCCCTGCTGCACGCCAACAGAGCAACATCAGAACCTGTGAGAGGAAGACAGGAAACACATTTTACAATGTGTACACAATGTTACCACAGATGCACACGGGCACATGGGTACATGCACACATGCACACTTGCACACATGCGCACTCCTCAGTACATGAGATACAAATACACACACACCTGCAATCCAACACATACACAATACTGTTTGAGGGTATTATTACTATTATTATCATTAGTATTAATAGTATTGTTATTACACACTCACCAGCATGGATTGGCTGCCTTGCTGTTACTCCAGAGGGACCTGCACAAATAAGGCAGTTATTGTCAGTGGGCACAACTGTGCCATTGATACTGTCAGTATGATACAGTACAGTAGTAAAACAGTTGGTTTTCACAGGTGTACTGATGATATTCAGAATATCAATCTTGCACAAGAATTTCCAGGATAACAGCTACTCACACAGTACACATCTCACACATGCATAAACTACCAGTGCAGACAACACTCAACTACAGATATGGCATGTTACCTGCACACTCCATGTCCACATGCTGGGTGGCTCCAGCCTCCATCATGACACATGTCTGTGGATGTTGTTGTTGTTGGGCTGGAGCCACAACACTTAGGAGGAGCTCCTCCAGTCTGGTGAGGGGGGGTGGATAGGTACCCCACCACCTGTGGCAA
Source organism: Protopterus annectens (assembly GCF_019279795.1). Lineage (NCBI taxonomy): Eukaryota > Metazoa > Chordata > Ceratodontiformes > Protopteridae > Protopterus > Protopterus annectens. The sequence goes on along the minus strand of NC_056742.1, from coordinate 40,689,229 downwards.
GCTGTTGTCTGTGGATATCAGACGCACGCTGATGGACATTTCTAATTAAATCACTGCAGTGATGGCGTACCTGCTCATATGTCCGGTTATGCATGCCTATGTCATTTACCCGACAGACAAGGTCTTGCCACAGTGCAGCCCTCTCCTGCTGGTTCTGGCTGGTGCGGGAAAAAAGTGTGGAAAAATCCCGCACCAGGCTCTGGTGTATCTCCTCATCCTCTGCAGCTGAATAACAGGGGTTGCGCTGATGCACCATTGCCCTGGAAGGAAAAGAAAAATATGTGAGCAAGTAATATGGCACACATAATACTCTACTGTACTGATATCACTGAACTGCCATATATAGCATCTGTCTGTCTATCAGGGGATACACATGTCAATTAACACATATCAGTGCTCAGCCAACAACTGTGTGACAGTGCCTGCCACACTCCATACAACAAACTAGTATACACCAGCACTTGGCACAGTGTTTGAGGTCCAATGCGCAACCTCACACTGGGGTATGTATCAAGCTAATGGATGGGGAATATTGTCATCCCATGCAATGCATGCAATGCACAGTTACAATTTCAATGGTAATCCACCCTAGTCTTTGCTGCCATACCCCTACCTACACCGCAGTCATATACAGGGAACCACAGCACAACATATGGCAATGTAGTATGTTTGTATCCCAATAACTGACATATCTTTCTCTGGCCTCACACCGAGGACACACACTACCATGACAGACACAACGTCATGCTGAGCAATCACACCATTACAGACCTTGCACACAGTCAGTGTCACACTCATTCCACCTCACATAGTTGGTATTGCAATGACTACATGTGTGTGCATTGTGTCATAGGTAGGTACTATGCTATTGGCCCTGGGCCTATGGCAGCATAGTATTATGCTACCCTGCCCCGTGGGACACATGTAATGTGATTGTACTTGCTCCTGTCACACAGTTACACAGAGGTGACTCATACAGCATATTACCTATCTGCATAACATTCATCACGGGTATGTCTGACATCTACTAATAAGGAGCCTTGCTTGTTAATGCTGGGTGGTTTAGTCCAGGGTATGGCATATTTGTGGATAGCAACCTGTACCTCCAGCATGTGCTCTTTACTGCGGTGACAAGGATGAGGGCCATAGGTCATTTAGGCTGGACAGACTGTGAGGTGTTACCATGGCAGTTGGACAACTGGTATGTGTGTGACATAACTCTGTATATCCAGCAGTGGTAACCTCTGTCTAGGTAGTATGAAAGGCACTCTGTGGTTTTGTCAGTCACTCTGCATAGGGAATGTGTTTGAGGGCATTATCACTCTTTGTTAGGTATGTCTGTGTCCTTTTCCCTTGCTGTAGTTGTCATGGGAGGTACACACCATGTAGGACATTGTGAGGTGTAGAGGGGTACAGTGACCTAAATTTTCCTAGCTGACACACCATTTGTGATGACACGTACCATGTACAGAGATTACAAGACTAGTGTGCCACTGTGGATATCAAAGGGGAGGCTATTGTACACTTGTTTCCCATGTTCCCTTCTGACACCTCCAGTAGTAGGCAGGCAACCACCTATGTGGTAGTTAGTGGTTAAAGTGTTTTGGAATGGGGTATGGTACTCCAGTATCCACACTGGTGTTCAGTCCATGCCTTTGTCACCAGGCACCTGTTGCAATACATCTGCCTACATGTGCCTCTCTCAGTCTATATATATATATATATATATATATATATATATATATAGAGAGAGAGAGAGAGAGAGATTCATATACACACATATCTATAGACATTCATATCTGTCTGTATATGTGTATGTATCTATAGATATCTATATATGTATGTGTCTATTACATATATATGTATATACATATTCTATCTATCTATATATGTCTATTTCTACATACCTCTCTAGCTATGTACATATATATATATATATATATATATATATATATATATATATATACATATATTTATATATACACATACACACACTAACATACTTCTAAACATCCATTGCTGCACAACCTACATTGTACATTGTACTACAACCTACATTGATATGTGCACATAGCAACCTTCAACTACATATGTATGTCCAGCCTTCACTAACAGTTGCAGTATGTCCCTTGCTCTATGCACATCTTCATATACATATAGATACAGACTGCTAACACATATGGAGGGTTCACAGTATGTAGATTATTAGATTATGTAGTTTACATTACCTTTGTTGCTGACAGATTTTTTGGCTGGCTTGCTGCTGGATGGCTTGCTGGCTGGCTTGCTGCTGGATGGCTGGCTTGCTGCTGGATGGCTTGCTGCTGGCTGGCTGCCTTGCTGCTGGATGGCTTGCTGGCTGCCTTGCTGCTGGCTGGCTGGCTGGCTGGCTGGCTGGCTGGCTGGCTGGCTGCTGGATGGCTTGCTGCTGGCTGGCTTGCTGCTGGCTGGCTGGCTGGCTTGCTGCTGGATGGCTTGCTGGCTGGCTGGCTGCCTTGCTGCTGGATGGCTTGCTGGCTGCATTGCTGCTAGCTGGCTGCTGGCTGGCTGGCGGCTGGATGGCTTGCTGGCTGGCTTGCTGCTGGCTGGCTGGCTTGCTGCTGGCTGGCTGCCTTGCTGCTGTCTTGATGGCATGACTTTTTTTTTTTTGGTGTCTCTCTCTCTCTCTCTGTCTGACTCACTCTCTCCCTCCAGTTGCTGCAATGATATTATTGCATGTGTGGACTGGGAGTACAGGCTGCTTTTGTAGGTATATGCACATGTGCATGTGATGGCCTCTGCACCAATTGTTGGCCAGCATTTACTAATTGCATGCAGCCTGCTCTGTGGTAATTGCAGTTCTCACTGTGATTTCATGACAGTGCTATAAAATGTTAGGTTAGGTAGGCATAGGCCTTTCATTTTTTCAAGGTGTGGACCATGCTGGTTTGCTGTGGACACTGTTGTGTGAGTCAAAAGGTTGGTATGTCTCTCATATCTGAGGCTGTGTTGTAGCCACTGAAATGCATGTTGTACTGAAAGCTGATTGTTGCTTCTTCCAGTTCATTCTTCTCAGTGTGTATGTTAACTCACACCTAATAATGCTAATACTGTTTACATGGGAGTATGTACTTTGCTGTGGGACTTGTGGATTAACTGGTATACAACAGTAGCTCTTGCAAATTCTTGCTATGGCTTCACTATTTAGCCTTTACATTCACTCCTTGAAGGCCTGGTATTTGTCTTTACTGGAATGTGTTGCTATGGCTTTCCTATTTTCCATTTACATTCACTCCTTGTAATGCATGATATATTTCTTTCAGCAGCAATTTCTTATATGTTTGGTGTGGTTTGGTGGCACTGCATGCAGTCTGGTGAAGCCAAGGTGTGGGGTTTGACACTTACAAGGGTATCTTATTTTGCTGCTGAGCAGTAGTGGGGCCTTGTACTAACAGTTATGAATATCAGGCACATGCAGTGCTTGTAAACTGCTATACTGTCCTTAGTTTATTAGATGGCTACATCCTTTGATATTTCTGGGTTGTACTCCTACATGAGGGTGTGCTTGTGGAAGCAGTTCTACAGCTATTAGCAGAGTGTGTAACAGCAGACAGGCTGATATGCCTGTGTGTTTCTGACACTTGTAGGCCTCAGATACTCTCAGGTATATATTTGAGCAGCCTCAGGGAATGGTACATATCAGTGGGATACACCAGTGATATATTGCAGATATTCTGCAGTTGTGACTGTGGGGTATTTTGAGCATATGTATTACTACACCATTTCTGACATGCAAGTAGTGTCTACTTTAACTTATTCACAGTTACCATTATGTGGGATTCCCCACCTTTCTGCCTACTGTTAGTACATTTCACAGGGAGTCAGTGGGGCACAGTTAACATTTGCTTGCAAATCAGGGACATTCCTGTAAATCAGTCACAGTTGGGAGGTCTGGCCTCTTACCTATTCAAATATGGCGGTGTTTATCCTGCTCTGATACTCTGTGGGAAGGTGTTACTGTAACATTAGTACCTACTAGCATGGCTGTTTCTCTTATCACAGTAATGTAATGCAATTCCACACGAATTGTCAGTAATGATACAAAAAACAAGCTTTGTGTAATAGCCTTCCTATATTCCCTTTACATTCAGTCCTTCTATTTCATGATATATTGCTTTCAGCACAAAGTTTTAGTATATCAGTAATGGCTTAGGGGTAAGTCATGCAGACTAGTGTTTCCAAGGTCCTGGGTTCGAGACTGACAGGGGAATTTAATTTTTTTGCTGAGCAGACTACAGGCCTTGTCATTCAGAGTGACTAAGGCACTTTTAAGCAGTTGTAAGCGGGTTTGCGCAGAGCTCACGCATGAGCAGTGCTGCTTAGCTTCGGGCACACACGCGCACACCTGCTGACTACTGCTTAAAAGTGCTTACTCCAGCTAACACCCACACTAATTTCTTTTAAAGAAAAGCAAATGGGGAGATAGGAAAGTGGTGAAAAAGGGGGCACAAAGAGGGTAGGACAGTAGGAATACAAGCTCGGGATTTGCATGAAAGATGTAGGGAAGGCCCATAGCTGCCCATTTCTTTATCAGCAACAGCTGTGCATATGTGTGTAATTTGGTGTGAAATTTGAAACCTTCAACCCCTGAGAGAGGGGTGAGGACAACAAAATATGTTGTACAGCCAATTTTAATTATCAGTTGACATGTCCAGCAGACATGTCTGCAAAATGGACAGCTATGTATGGGGCATAATTTTTTTGTGGGAACAGAGTGCCCTTTTTTTATTTTTTTTTCAGGTGAGAGTGGAATGTGAGGTACAGGAAGTAGGTATATTTGGGGAGGTAAGTTGGGGAGGTTAACAGACAAGACAAACAAGATGCATACAGGGGCAGAGTATGACACATGTGGGGGGGAAATACAACTGATGAGGATGGATGTTTGGATATCACGAGCCCATGAGCCCACAGATGGCAACAGTGGAACTGAGATCCCCACCCATGGGCAGTTACCACTGCGCCTTCACTGCCCAGAATGGGGCTGTGCTGGGGGCTGCATAGGATGGGCAGGCACACCTGTGAGTTGTGCCACCCGTGCCTCAAGCTGACGTAGGGGTTCAAGCACAGAATGCCTGATCTCGCTACGCACCACAGACCGGACACTTTGGAGGGTGAGTGGATGTTCTCCTCCGGCCACGCTTGCAGAGGGGGGACGAGCCCCATCCTCTGCAGCGCTTCCACCCGCAGGTGGCACAGGGCCACCGGAGGAGGTTCCGGCCTGGGCACTAGTGCCAGGTGCACTCGCCAGCTGAGGTGGGAGAGGTGGGTCCACTGGAAACCGCCTTCCCTCTTGTCCTATGTTTAGCAATAGTTTATGACATTTTGGGTTAGTAACAAACAACACCATTCAAAATTAGTTGTAACAGCATGCATCAGTATTCCCATTAACCAAACACCCAAGAATTCCAAACATTGAACAGCAAGCATAGCACATGCATATTTAGAACAACAATACACAATCCAACAGCATGCAGGGTTGATTGATGGCAACAGGCCATCAGGTTTGGATATGTGAACAGGGCACATGCATCAGTGTACATGCAGATATGTATGAACCAACAGGACAAATGTCCATGGGAATTAATTGTGAATACACATACCCAGTTTGGTGTGGAATGGCATTATTTGTGAAATAGGGTAGGGTAAAGAAATATTACATTAACAACTTAAACTACCTATACATATGCTGTACATTTCTAGTAGCTGCATATATATATATATATATACCCTACATGTCTTAGTACAGTTTCCTATATGTAACCTTGGGAATGTTGATGGTGGGAATGTTACTGCTACATTAATATACATTTCATTTTTACTCATACATGTTCATATCTGGCTGTGTTCAGGTACAGCATCCTGCTACATTTGATTTATATGGCTCTAGACAACTGTTGATGTTCAGTATTTCATACAACCATACTATCTCCATATATAAGGGTACAGCAACATATCCAAATTGTGGGACAGACACATTCCAGGTTCAGTACTTTCTTAAACCCATTCACTCTTTGGTTGTGGCGGTCTCATTCATTTCATAATGTAATGACTGCAGTATAACTTTATTCCAGACTTATTACAGCTTTCTTGGTCGATTCATTCCTCTTTCTCACACTCTCACTTGTTTTATTTTTACAATTCATGATGGTACTGAATTATAGGCGTTATTAACATTTCTTACTTGTTACAACAATCCTTTCCAACATACTCACTTATTTCATATGGCAGATTTTAAAAGGGGATGTGTTTGACACATGTCTATCCTGTGTAGATTGTTCACCAGTCTTTTTCAGGCTGAAGCAGTTATCTGATATTACAATACAGGTGGAAAATCTCTATTTGACATTTATTTAATGTTTATTTCTGGATTACAGGCTGCATCACTTATCTAATCATACAGTACTAGTAGAATCTTTCTTCTAGGCTTATTTGAACTTTATTAATATGTGACTACACTGAACTCTTTTACAAGCTGTCTCACTTATATTCTATAACAATTCCATCAAAATAATTACTAACCTGCCTGGTGGCGCAACTGCACCAGCCTATCAGCATAGGCTCGATGATTCATAGAACGGACACCTGCAGCTGTGATATAAATGAAGTAATATTGGAACATACATCTCCATAATATAGGCTAAGATAAATTTCTTACATACTTAATTACATGGATACTTACTCAGTAGTGGGGCGTTGGGCGTTTGCTGGGCCTCCTGGATCCAACGGTTCAGTTGGTCCTGCTTACATCTCTTCAGGTCCGCATGGTGGTGATGGACCTGTTCACCAGTCCTTGGTATGCCTGTGGCACTGGTGAGATCATGTGCCAACCGGTTCCACGCCTCTGCCTTGTATGCACCCCAGGGAACCTGGCCCTGCATGAGTTGAGCCTCATGATCGTGGACTAGGAGCCAAACCATATATTTGGACTCCTCAACACCCCACCTCTGTGCTCAGAAGCGACTGCCCTCTCCTACACCTGCCATCCTGACTGCAAATGGGTTCCACAATCAGTTATGCTGTGTATTCCCGCCTATGGGGCTTATATATGCCCGTTTTCCGCACTTATCTGTGATTGGCCATTTTGGACATATATCAGCTTATAAAAACCTGCTTTGTCATGCTTCTATTTCCATTCATGCCTATATATATGCTAATACTGCATTTCTCAGTACAACTGTCATGGCTTAGTGGTTTAGTACTTTGACTATGGTGCACAGTATCCTGGGTTCGAGCCTGGACATTGTTTTTTTTTTTATTTTACTACTGTCTAGACAGGCTAGGAGGTGTGTCTGTGTAAAGGTGGTTTTGATACAGCTTGCTCAACATTTCCCACCGGTAAGCCGGTTGGCGCGTTGTGCAGCTCCACGCAAACGGCTTACGCTGGGTAATGCGTTATTTGGCTATGAGCATGCATATTACACTGTGTGAAGTGTTGCTCAGCTAAGGGCACCCATTTTAAGCATGTTAAAGCGCTGCTCAACTCCGGGCACTTATAGTACACTTGTTAAACTGCTGCTCACCTGCAAGCAGTCATACTCAGCTTGTTAGAGCGCAGCTCAGCTATGGGCACTTATAACATTTTTTTTTATTTTGTCTCAGATTTCTTCAAAAATACATGGCCCATTTCATTACATTTTACTTAAATTATAGTTATATATATATATATATATATATATATATACATATATGTCAGGGGATTGTTTCATGCTTACTTAACTAAATATAGAAAATTATGTTGTGGGGGCTCGAACCGTGACTACCTCCTCTTTGGCCAACGTCTCTACTGCTACGCTATTGCTACTTGGCTTCATTTGCATATTTAGATCTTATATGCTTTTCAATGACTGCTAACTGTGGCTGAGCGGAGGGCATACCCACGCAACCGAGCGCAACTACGGGCAAATGTTTTTGAAATTATAAAAAAAAAATTAAACTGTTATTTTTACGTTTTACATTACAGTTGGGTTTATAGTCTGTGGGGGCATGTGTGTTGTGTTTCTTGACATTTCCGCGGACTCGCTCATTGGAGGTTACTTTCAGGACTCTGACACTTCTGGGGGCGTGTCCCTTTGCAGAACTCGCCATTCGGACACGCTCCCTACTTTCCTACAAGGACCGTGTTAGCCTAGGGTGTGATTCAGCATGCCCTCATGCATATGCATGGCATGCTGATGTCATACCGTTTAACTGCAGCCTCCGTGTAAGACATGTTAACTCTTACACGGAGGCTTCGTGAATCCTGCCCATTGTGTTTTCAGTAAATAATGACAAACCATTGCTTGCATATACAAAGTGCACATGCCATGTCGTTTTTAAATAAAATGCTGGTTTTGAACCATATGTTTTATGTTTTCTGTATTTAACTGCTTGTAAATGTATTGCATACATTTATAATGTATGGGTGCCTTAACTTGTATTCAATAAAATGCTCATGTTTTACATTAACTGAGAAGAAACTTTATCACATAGATTTATAATTTATAAATGCCAGTAACACACTTGACATCATTGTTGTGTGGTTCTTTCATGCATGACTACAGTTGGGACTGTTCACCGAGCATATCTCTGACTGTGAAAGGTTTAGTGTCCTCTGTACTAAAGAAATAATGTCTGTGCAAAAAAAAATGATTCAAGATATTTACAGTGGAAGCATATGTTGCACATGCATACAGCTGTTTAATAGGAAAATATGTGTTGTAATATTTTTGTATAATGGTACATAATACATGCAGTCACATGTTCATACACTGCCACACAACATTAAAAAAATACCAAACCTGTGTCTAGGATGACAGTATAACCCGTCTACCTATATAGCATACATAGGTTATACAGCTATAGGTTGATGTAAAAGAATTTAAACAGAATAAACCACAATATATATTTCAAACAGCTGCCCATCTTCAGCACAACATTTTAACATTAAGTAAACAATGATAACATTTGTATACTTGTCTGAAAATTGAAACATGCTTTTCTTCCAGAAGAAAGAAATCATTTCACATTTCTTTTACTGGAAAACAGGGCACAACACAGTTTTAAAATATATTTACATATTAACTGATATGTTCTCAAAGTTCTAGCCCTATACATTAAATAAGAGATAATATTTACATTTAGCCCAAAATATTCCATCAGTACTGGCACAAAAATGAACAGTTGTTCCTGTTATTATATTTTCTAACTTGCAATAACTCCCTGATTTTATTTTTTCTTAGTCATTGGTGCTGGATATACATTTTCTTCATCATATACGAGGAGCAATTCCTTATCACATTCTTTAAGCATAGTTGAACCTCATCAGTGATTTTGAGAACATATATGTTCGTGAATAAATTCTATTTCACTGGACTTTGATAATTTCCTTTCACCAAATCATAGTGTGAGCTGCAAAATGTGGCATCAGATCATATAATTTCAAGTTTGACTTCATTAAACCCAGTGCATCGGAGCTAAATATGCAACCCCCCCACATCCTTAGTCAATGGGAGAAGCATGTAGCACAAATTATTTCATTATACCTTCTGTGGTATATCTGTAGTATCTGCTGAAGGTGCTGAAAGCTTAATTGAAATCAATGTGGTAACCAAATATTGACAAACTGGTGTATTTATTATTTTTTACAGTTAAATGGCTTCATTTGTCATTTACTGGCATGACTACATGCTGGCAGGGATCACAGAGGATATAAACATGGCCTTCCTCATATTCTCTTTACCTGTCTTTTCTTACCTACTCAATGGATTATGGTGCTAGAAAGTCTATGTGCTATATTTGATGTCAGTATTTTAAACTCCTTGTAAATTATACTTAATCCATTATTTCTACTTCTGGTCTGCTCACAGGAAACAAGCACATATTGTCTGGAACATTCAGCCCACTCTTAAAACACTTCCATGTAGATGGTGCATACTTGATGTTCCATCAAATCTCACTGTCTGGATTATGATTATAAAAGATTTTTTTAATGATGAATGTACGACTGCATACCATTTTGTCAGCAAAAAATAGGATTTTACATGGCAGACAAGACATCTCTCTGACATTTCACTATAAGATGAAGCCCTCAGGGATATAGCTGAGTGAAGGCAATGTGCTGCATACTGAACATTCTGTTATCCTCTACACACGCAAGCGCACACACACACACACGCACTCCAATGAGAGAGTTTTCAGATATTTTTTAGCTTTATTTGATCCTGTTGGGTTTATTTAGGTTAAATATCAAAAAACACTGCAACCCTTGACCCTAACCGCATAAATGCCTTCTTGTATTACAAACCACAGTAATTCTTAGTACAGTTTTATGGTACAATATATGCTGAGTATACATCACTTGATGATGTCATGTTTTGGTGTAATAAACACATGAATCAGTGGTCACTTGTATAAAACTGTGGTCTAGTTTCTTTGGACTTTCAAGACAATTTCTACACACCTCACAATGTTTATCCTAAAAGATTTCTAGAAATTGATATATCTGTAAATTCTTTTTTACATGCTAATACTGTTACAATTTTTTAGACCTCTGTTCTTAAACTTACAAACTTATATTCTTTATACACTTACATAATCTTTTATGTATTTTTCTAGAAATAGGATGTATGTAGACATATATAAACTAGGCATTGCTTCAGAAGATGTATGCACAGATGGAAAAGTGTGCCCTTCTTCACTGATCTAATTGTTTTCATATCAAGCATCCATTGTACATATGTCACAAATATTTACACTGATAGATAAAATCTAATTTATAAATGTACATTTTATGAACCTGTAAGAAACTACTAACTCTTTCATTTTCCTGTGTTATACATATTAAAGCTGATATATGCCACACAGGTTATAGCTCACTTCTCTATGTGAACTGTAGTAAGCTCTTCTAAAGCTAAGCTTCTGTTTTGTCTAGGGAAACAACACAAAAAAGGAGGAACAAAGTTATTATAGCAATAACCCATGCCTGGGTGTGGGTAATGCTAAATTTACCCACAGTTGGCGTGGTTTGGTCCCGAGGGCGAAGCCCGAGGGACCAAACAAAGCCAACCATGGGTAAATTTAGCATTACCCACACCCAGAAGAGGGTTATTGCTATTATACCATGACATTATTTAAGAAAACAAACTATTACTTTTCTTAAATAATGGCATAGTATAATGCCTGTTTGCTGCCCTTCCGCAGATGTCTGGCATCCGCGGCAGCTCTGATGTACTGCGGCGCCTGCGCGTATCAGGAGAGTTGGGTAAAGGGACAAGAAAGAAAGCAAGATCTCAGTGGCTTTTTGTTTGTCTGAGTTAGTTATAGCGATTTAACATGGCGAAAATAAAAACATTCACATAAGTCGGGTCCATTTAATGGAGATCTCCGTTGCTTATTTTAAAGCTGTGTCGCTATGTTAAACCCATTTACCATAGCGAGACAGTGTTTTAAAAAAACGAGTTATACTAAGGGAAAAAAGTCCGGGCGACCGGACCTTTTTCCATTAGTATAACTCGATTTACAACGGGCACGCTGGCCAATCAGCGTGCACGTTTTGGGGGGGGTCATGGTATAATTGTCACTATTCTTTCCTCCATGCTTGCTTTATTGTTATAATGCCTCCTTTGATTTTATCATAATTATTTCATGGTTTGCAGTCATTTTATTTTTTCTGTTATTTTGCATTCTGTGATGTTCCATCTCCAGGTAATTATCTATGCAATGCTTTCTGACCTATGATGTCATATAAATGATTCCACTAAGGCTGTCAGTTCAGTGCACAAAAGCAATTATGAAGACTGGAATGTTTTTTCTAGTGATAGCACTGATGTCCAGTTTGTTGGTTTAACTTCTGATGTTGAAGTTATAAATCCTTAGAAGGACAACCTTACTTGAGTTCATCACACAGTTCAAATGGCAGTGTTGTCTCATCATAGGTTCACAGATTAGTACTAGACTAACAGCCCTTGTGGACCATTTTCAGCCTAGCCAAATACTCCATGTGAGAATCAAACCCTGCACCTTGTGTTTGTAGGGTAAACATTTTAACCATTATCCCAACCTCCCACCTATACTGAAAAATATTTGGAAAATCATGAATTGTATGAGTTCTGCTAGGATATAATGAATTATTTTTGGTGATGATTAGTAAAGGAAACAAGTTTTTAAACTAGTGAATGCATTATTTTCATTTTGTGGTCACACTTATTATCATTTACAGAGGTGCACTTTTTTATGTTTTGAGTGGCAACAGTTTGATATTTAGGTGAGGAAGTTAGTGAACAATGCAAATCTGTTTCAAAATTAGCTGTGAATATGAAATTAGGAATTAGCACTGCAATAAGCCTCACAGAAGCTGTCTCACACATTGTTATACATAAAGAAGTGCTCTTTGACAAAGGAATGAAATTTGGTGCATTATTTTAATTCTGTAAGTAATTTGAGCTTTTCTTCGTATTTCTGAAGAAAATGCAGTTGGAAACTGTAGAGCAAGTATGTAGTGCATTTTACAAGGGAACAAAGACTTGTTCCTGAAACTATTTGGAAGGTGACAGAGAAAGGTTGGAATGATGATAGTGCTGGGAGTAGATCATGGAGACACATTGTGATGGGCATAAAACAGTCTTGTATGAAGTATGCAGCACTATTATATTAAAGTTCTCTTAGTGTGTGTAAACCCAGTCAGGGACATTCTGAAATATTCTGTACAGTTCAGACACATACACAGCACAACTAACATTATGTCTTGGCATAACTATTTCTACAGAGATGAAACATACAGTTCATGCCATTTTTAAAAACAAATAGAAACAAGCATGAGTCTATCAACAGCACAGCACACAAGAATACAAACTATTTCCCATTGCAGAAACTTAAGGGCCACTCCTTGAAAAGTGTACTATGTAAGACAGTAAAATACATAGTTTAATACTTATCAGGCTACAAAACTGAACAAGAATCCATTCACATTATTGTTATGGTGTCACTGTTAAAGCCCAGGGAAAAAAAAAAGAGCAAGTCTCTGAAAAAAAAAACATCTGCCACACTTCAGTATTTCCAGTGCTACTCGAACACAGGTCACCTATCACAACATCTTGCTGAGGGTGGAGTTGACAGAAAAACACATTTCATAATGTCAAAAGAAGTTTTGCCTTGACAGTGTGGGCTAGGAAATAAATTATCCTACCAAAGAAACCACACTTAACAGTTACCACTACGGTAAGTAATACTGCTACTGCAGTGCACGTAAAACAAAACCAGAATACTTAAAGTGTGACAAATCACTTTAATATTCAGTGGTGGAACATAACTGCTGAAACAACCCTTTTAATGGAATCATCACAATGCACTACAAAACCAGTAAATATGGAAGTTGGTTTGATGCATTTGTTATACTTGCCAACGAGGAAGAACTGTTTTTTTTTTGCTTTTGACAGTAATCCAGGACTTGGCCTAATGACACAAAGATGAACACAGTTATGTTATTGTTTTTATCGAGTTAAAATCACTGCATACAGGTGTCCATTTTTTGGGTGTTGGTTAGGTGTCTTGTTCGGAGTTCCACAGTTTGCAAGAAGAAACTGAGGGAATCAAACTCAGAACTAAATAATGAGGCTCATTTGCACCTCATAGCCTTAACCCTCTAAGCTAGACAGCCATATCTCCATTTCTCACTATTTGTAGGATTGTGGACTTAGAAAATATAAGTTTGGGCAATGTCGGGGCTTGTCATTCTACAAAAACACTTACTCTGATCTTTGTTCAAAGGCTGCCATGGAAATTAGTTCTTGACCAACTGTGAATCTGTGAATAAGCAGTCCTTTTTTTTTTTGGACAATGCACTGAGCGTTCTTACAGGAAACAGCCCAGCACCTACACAATTCAAAGGTGAAAGCTTCACAAACAGTGATTGTGTTACAGTATGATTCACCTTAGATAGACCAGAGACCAGTGGAGAACCAAGTCAGTGTGGAACTAAAAAAAGGTTGACTACAAGCACAAGGAGTGGCTGGAGAAGGAAGCAATACAATTGTAAGAAGTGGATGATAAACAACAATTTAGGGGCAGTATTCTAAAAACTATGTATGAATGTTTATTTAGAATGAAGGTACTGATTAGGGAGAGATCAAAGTGTTTAAGCACTTTGGGGGGGGGGGGATTCAACCCAGGACTCAGTAAAAAAGAAACAAAATGCATTCAGTTGATGGAGAGAAGCAGAAGGCAAACATGAAGGCTGGCCTACATTAAGAGTAGGAACAGGCAGCTAAACAGGAGACAAAGACCAAGACCAGACTGGAAAAGAAACAAACCCGGGAGATAAAGTAGGTAAATAATTATTCAGGTACATCATTGGAGCTCTAACCAAAAGTTAATGATAGTAAGGATACTACCAGTGTATTTATCAAATATTTCTGTCAGTATTTACAAAAGCAGAAAATGAAAAGATTAAATGCACCACAAGAAGGTGGCCGAGGGAGGTGAGAGATGGATTGATGGTCCTGTAGTTGAGGAGGTATTAGAAAGAAAGAAAGGAAGTTAACTAACAGATAATAAAGGTGCAAGATTATTTAGGGATACCAGTCAAAGTGCTGAAAAAGTCTCCAAGTACCCAGGGGAAGCCACTAAGAGATATCTTTAGCA